>NC_057799.1:489077016-489154822 GCF_018294505.1 Triticum aestivum | reverse complement strand
GTCACAGAAAATGATCTTTGGCGGTGTTTCATGTTTCGTCACCAGGGTTTCTATCATTGAATAGAGCAAATTTTGTAGTGACATATGTGGCTTAATTGCTGAGATACTTGCGCGGTCCGGCTTCCAACAAGTTCTGCCCTTATAAGCGCTTTGTGCCTTTATGGCATGACGCAACTCCAAGCTAGGGATTTGAACATCTAGGCTGAGTTTACGGGTACTGGAGCGTCGGTTCCGGTCCTTGAGCGACCACTTGAGGAGGAGCTCCAGGTGCGGCGGCGAGGGCGTCGCCGGTTCACAGTCCTTAGGCGACCACTTGAGGAGGAGCTCTAGGTGCGCCTGGTACTCCTCATCTATCGCCACCTCCTCCTTGAGGAGGTGCGGCTGCAGCTGTTGTGGCTCCTGCTCCTCCTCGTAGCTAGAGGAGAGGATGATCTCATGCTTCCTGGAGGAGCCGGACGCCATTTAGGATGTGGTCCAGTAGAGCGACTGCAGCGGCGCCACGATCCGGATCCGAAAGTAGATCTGGAGCCACCACCTGCGGGCATGGAGAATCAAGACTTCGGCATCGTCAATGACGATGAGTGGAGACGAAGAAGAGGGATCGGTAGTGAGCGGAGAGAAGAGGATGTGTGGTGTGGTGTGGACGGCGCCGAAGCCATGCTTAAATAGTCACACTTAGGCACATGGATGGGCAGCCGGCTTTGCGATGCACCATCTGGAGTAGGCTTCTTGACCACCGCTTCGGCACTGAAGTGACGGTGCCCGCTCGCCTGGGCGGGTCACACTGACCGGCATCAATGCCATGGATTCACGTCCGCTCTGGAGCCGGCTGACCGGCATGACCGTGCAACAACCGCTTCACGCGAAGAGGTTTTTTTGGACAAAGAGGGTATTGAGTGGGCGTGGTGGTCATACGCGTATGTGGCAGACATCCAGACTTCTAGAAACCTTCAGACTTCTAGAAACCTTCTTTGGTTTGCGTCTGGTTTGGGGACGTTGGGTGGCTTGCATTGTCCGGACACATGAATCCAGATATTTGAGGCGTTTTGACGAGAGGGCCTGAGTAGTCCTATTTAGAGCATCTATACAGACGGCCCCCCTAAACTGGCCTCAAACGCCCGGGCGGCCTGCCCGGTCACTGACCGTCACGAAAATCTGACCCAGACGTGCGCCTCAAACGCCCGGGCTGATCGGCACCCCTCATATCCAGCCTAAATATTGGGCGGATATGGTCGCGCCTAGGCGCGCCCACCACGTTAGACTGACGGCGGGTCCCATGCAGAATCGTCTGGAAACCCGGCGGTCCGAAGCTCGTCTCCTCCGTCAGACCGATGTCGCCGCGTGGCGTCGCTCCGGCGGGCGGCGTAGTGTCTAGCCCAGCTATTTAAGTCAACCGTCGGCACCGAACCCTACCATCCACATTTTTCTCTGCCTGCCCGCCGCCGCGGCCACTTTCCACTCCCCATCCGCCTAGTAGCCATGCCCCCACGCCACTGAGTGAGGAGCTACCCATTTCTAACCCGGGTGAGGAGCTACCCATTTCTAACGCCGGAGCGCCGACTGGAGCTCCTTGAGCAGCTCCGGGCAAGGCGCGAAGCCCGGATCACTGCGGGGCTACCTCCAAATGCAGTGGATCTGGAGGAGGAGGACGAGGAGGAGGGTGAGCCGGAGGAGGAGGAGGATGTGGGGTCGCTAGCGACGCGGATCTACAGGCGGAGCAGCTGGCCATCCTCGATGCCCTCCACTCGGAGTCGGCTACGGAGGCCAGACGCCGTCACCAGCAGGAGATGGAGGCGCAATAGGCCGCGGAGGAGGCGGAGATGCTCGCCTACATGGATGATGTCGAGCAGGGGGAGGATGAGCCGGAGGCCTCCTACGCGCCCGTCCACCCAGCGCCCCGGCACCGATGTCGTGGACATCTCCGACGACGAAGATTAGCTAGGGTAGTACGTGGTACGTGGTACGTAGGTTTTTCTTTTGCATGCTTTGTATGGATCTAGGGGTTGAAACATGAGAACTCAAATGCAGAGTGGCTAATTTAAAGGCGTGGCCGGTCACTGCTCGCGGACGCGTCCGGTTACGTCCGCGGGCATTTGAGAGATGGATTTTGTAGATGCTCTTAAGAGGCGCACGCCTTCCGCCAAAGCCCTTTCTCTCTCTAGCCTCAAAGATGCTACGCTAGGATAGGAATGGCAGGGTAATACGTACCCGATTGTAGGCTCTCTCTGTCTTCACAACTTGGCTCTGTAATCCTGTAGGCCATCATTCTTTCAATCACAGCTAGCTCCAATGGCGTCATTTTTTCCGCAATAACTTCTACCCCATTTTTCTTTGGTGCCAATATTATAGCGAATATTCAGGTCTTATGCGCATTGTCCTCACGCGAGAACTGAGTTGGTAGCCCTCTCGATCACATACTACAATATCACGACCAATTCAAGCACGGGTGCGAATCTTGGTGCTAGTATTATAAATGTTGTGAGGAATCATGGCCTGAGTATGTGAACTTTTCTCAATTCAAGCACGGAGTAGTAAATACTTCCTCCTTTTCGGTTTATAGGGTTTATCTCAAAATTTTAGATTTCTTATTTTATAAGTCTTAATTTGATGGTTTCTTACCATATGCATGCAAGTATTAAGAGGAAATTAATCAATGCATGGACTTCATGCATGCACGCATGTATTGCAATTAATGCATTGGTAACCATAATTTTTTGAGAAAAACGAGTGCATTAATTGAGTGTTTTTGCAAACTACAAAAATTATTTCACCATTCATCATCTACCTTGGTTGATGAGATTTTTGAATTGAGCCCTATAAACCGGAAATGAGGTAGTAGCAGCTAGAATGTCAGTGTGACCACAAGGTTAGATCGTGTAGTTTCTACTGCCTAGCTGCTGATGGCACCCTCTCAAAACCAACAGGATTAAAGCTAAGTTGACCTAAGATGCTCATGACTGTTGCTTTGCCAGACTGCGCGCCCTGCATGCTCGACGGCGTAGTATACTGTAAGCCATGCAGGGCTAGCTAGCTTGGCTACGGCAGCTAGCCAGCCTCCGTATACGCCTCGATCGGAGCAGCTAATTGTACGGCAGCGCAGGCGTGAAACAAAGCGGAGCTCTCAGCTGGCCAGGTCAGGCCAGCCACCGAGCTCCGTTTCCTCCGCAGCCCATTTCTGCCGTCACGTTGATTCTCCCCATGCAAGAAAAGGGCGCCGGCGACGGCGAGGTAAAGGCGTTGGACAGACACGCCACTATAAGCAGTGTCATGCAGAGGCACCTTTGTGTTGGACCGGCCGGCCGGGCTGCCTGCGCACATCTGCGAGACGCCGACACGCACCTGAGCTAAAGTGCACGCGGGCCCTGCGCTGCAAATCGCTACTGGCGTGTGCTTAAGGAGTAAAGACCAGCTCTCTAGCCGGCCGGCAGCGCCACACCTAGTACATGCATGCCCGCCCGGCGAGAAGACGACACGGAGACGCGTTCGGTTGGGCCGGGCATTTGGATTTGGATCAACTGGTCCCGTCCCAAACGAATCCTCCCTTTGGCTCCCGCCCGTTCTGCCTTGTACGTGCTTCTTTTCTCTGGGCACCGGCCGGCCGGGCTACGGCGGGCGCGGCAGCGGGCTAGCCATCGCCACCGGCCGGCTGGGGACCATGCGTCCGTCCATTTGGTTCCATTCGCGCGCGCGCGCGAGAGACACCGGCCCCGTACGCACCGCCAGGCGGCGGGGGGGCACGCATTGACGCCGACGCAGGGAGCGAAACCCCATGCATGGCGCGCAGGCCCCCAAGCTGGCTGGCTAGCCGCTCAGGCAAGGGGACGAGGGTTTACGTACTGCACTTAGGCATCTGCATCACGCCGGCCGGAGGGGAATCAATTCACCAGGTAGTAGCCCATGTAGCCTGCGGGTCTCTGTGCATGCGATGCCATGATCGACGCTGCGATTTGGCCACTAGCCTCGGCCAGGCCCAGGCTTGGCACCGGCGGGCAGCCGCTAATCAATCAACGGCGCCAAACAAAACAAAAACCGAAGCTAGATAACTGCAAAAGCCAGTCAATCAATCAAAAATAATAAAAATGCGTCGCCTCTGGGAGGGCGGACCGGACAGAAGCGCTCCAGCCTGAATCGCTGTCCGCTTTGACCGTGGGAGGCCCGCCGGATCACAAAGATTCACACAGTGACGGACAACCGATCATCGGCCGGTTCGAGCGCGAAACAGGACTGCGGGCACTGTTGGTGCCAAACGCGCCGAGCGAGCTGCGACCAGACCAGAGCAGGCCAGAGAGCACGTCGCGGAGCGGGCGGTCAGGTGGGCCGGCCCACTGCGGCGGGCGGGCGGGCGATGGATCCCCACCACGCATTCCGGCCCTGCCCTGCCCTGCCCGCTTTTCAGAGCGAACAGTCCCAAGATGCTAGCTACCGGGCACTGTGGCGGCCACTGTTCCCTGTCCGGGCAGAGGAGAGGAGAGAGCGGGACTGGACGCTTTGGCTTTATTGCCCCCCTCGGCTTTCCCAATCTGCCCCTCGCTCGCTGGCCCTGCTACCTCCATCCATTCCCATTCCTTGCCTCTCTCGCCCGCTCTGGCTCTCGCGCGAGCGAGCAGGAGCAGGGGGGGATCCCGGCTTTCAAATCACCAGAGGCAACAACGACGACGACGACAGATCCGAGGCTTTCTCGAATCGGCCAGGTCAATCAAATCCATCAGGAGTGCCCATCAAATCAAATCGCCTCACCTCACCTCAACTCATCACGTCTCGTCGACAAGACTAGAGTATATGCGCATCCGTTCATCCACCCCCACTGCCGTTTCCCCCACTATATAAACCCTCTCCCATCCCCACCACTGCTCACTCCCAAGCATCCATCCCCTCTCCTCTCCTCCGGCGTCTTCCTCCCCCCCACCCCCACCCCCTCCCCTGATCAAAGCACGCGCCGAGCAAGCTAGCTAGCGGCTGCACGCGCGCGCAGGTGGTGGTGTGGTGGGCGCATACATACGATTACTGTACGCGCGACGCGGCTTTGCTTGTCGCCAGCACCATGATGTCCTCGCCCGCGGAGTCCGAGACCAGCTTCTTCCCGGACCACCTCGCGGAGCAGCAGCAGCAGCAGCAGCCCCCCTTCGGCGAGCAGGAGCAGCTGTGCTACGTCCACTGCAACTTCTGCGACACCATCCTCGCGGTACGCCTCCGTCCGATTCGCGCCTCAGTTCGCTCGTTTCCACCCTCTCGTCTCACAATCTCTTGTTCGTCCGTGTGGCGTGTGCATGCAGGTGGGCGTGCCGTGCAGCAGCCTCTTCAAGACGGTCGCCGTGCGATGCGGCCACTGCGCCAACCTGCTCTCCGTCAACCTCCGGAACCTCCTGCTCCCGGCCTCCGCCAACCAGCTCCCCTTCAGCCCGTCGCTCCTCTCCCCGACCTCGCCGGCGTCCCCGCACGGCCTCCTGGTATGAATATATAACCTATTATTATGCGTTGGATTCTTAACTTGTACAGCGTCTTTGAACTGATGGTAAATATTTGCTAACTTAAATTGATTACTTGACTCCTGCAGGATGAAATGTCGTCGTTCCAGGCGCCGTCCAGCCTACTGACGGATCAGGCCAGCCCCAACGTGAGCAGCATCACCAGCAGCAGCAACAGCTGCGCCATCAACACGCCGGCCATGTCGATGATGCCGCCGCCGGAGAAACCCGCGCAGAGGGAGCCCCAGCAGCGGAAGAGCGCTGCGTCGGGGACCAAGCGTAAGTGCCAACCTCAGTTCTAAGAAACCATTCTTCTCTTCCTGCTGCCGGTCGTACGTACTAGCCGCTAGTCAAAGCACCTTGATGCCCTGGGCCGGAGAACTCCGGGGTCCGGGCGCCGGAGCATGCATGTGCAGCTCCACTGTTCTTGGTAGCACGCCACGCATAGCATACAGCTCCTCTTTATGCATTCTGTCTCTCTTTTAAGGATTCTTTCTGGGCGGTCAATGGAGTTTTCGAGTGGAAGAGGCCTGTTGAATAGTTCGCTCACCGGCCCAATAGTACCTTTTGTCCGTGGAGGAATTTTTTTCCCAAACTCCAACGTTAAAATATGCACAGTGCGAGATACTATAGGAGAACTAAACTAAATAAATGCAGAGGGCATTAGGAATCAGAAACATAATCAGTTCTGTAAGTTCTGTAGGGGTACCAATGGGCCGCCAGGTTGCACTTGTCTGATCTTTCTCCTTGATCCGTGCTGTTCCTGAAGCTACCAAGTACTGTTTCTCCTTATTTAATTTTAATGCTGCTTGCCGTGATTATCTGCAGATCCAGAGAAGCGGCAGAGAGTTCCCTCGGCATACAACCGATTCATCAAGTGAGTGATCAGTGGTTCATTCTAGTTCCCCGTTTTAGCTTGCATCTTCTCTCTGGCAAAATGCATATGCATGATGCATGGTTTCCTAATCCTATGTACGCAGAGACGAGATTCAGCGTATCAAGGCCAACAATCCGGACATCACCCACAGGGAGGCTTTCAGCGCAGCTGCCAAGAATGTAATTAACTTCATCTTCTCTATTTCTCATTCTCAGCAAACATTTTGATCGGATCGGGTTCGATCTTTGATTTGTTAAATGCTTTGTGTATTTATCATCGATCTTGTGCATGCATCAGTGGGCTCATTTTCCACACATCCATTTCGGTCTGATGCCGGACCAAGGCCTGATGAGGAAGACCAGCATCCAAAGCCAGCTGGTAAGGAGGCCCTAAAACCTAATCCTATAGGACTATGTCCGTGCAGAATCAGGTTGAGCAGCTAGCACTTATGTTCTCCTTTCTGCTGTGTACGTAGGACGGGGCTGGGGATTGCATGCTCTTCAAGGACAGTCTCTACGCAGCGGCGGCGGCTGCAGCAGCCACAGCGGCATCTAGCATGGGCGCCACTCCGTTTTAGCGTCTTCCGATAGAATATATTGCCTTAATTTTCGCTGCATTCTAGCTAGGGTGCTGGGAGATCAAGAGATCTTGAGATGTATCGTATCGTATCGTATCTACGAGTACTCTTCTAGTTTTCGTTGCTTCTTCCTGTCTTTTGCCCTTTCCCTAGTCCTACATGTTCGCCTATCAGCTAATGAGGTTGCTGTGTTTGCCATCTCTTATCTTATGGACATAAAATAGATCGATCTAGTCGTCGCACATTATCGTTTTAAATTAGTTCATAATCCTAACTCCGGCTTTCTACTAGTTACATATCTGCTGAATAATTGAACATGTGTGGGATTTTTATCCTTCGAATTCCTCAAATTACTAGTGACATGTATGCTACTATAGGATTTTAGATGCACTTTTTATCTCGAAAAGGTTGTTTTAGATTTGTCAAGATACGGATGTATCTATACACTAGGCCAAGGGAGTATAAAATTTGAGGAACAATAGAATTGTATGGTGAAGAGCTAAAATCATATACTCTAAAGACCTCCTAAAAAGTGCATCAAAGCACTATATATACTTATCACAAGATTGGATGTTTCTCAAGCAGTTTCAAACTGTACAACAACTTAACCAAACAAGAAAATCATAGTCCGCGTAACCAAATATATGTAGCAAATTAAAGCTAATCTCGTATAACAAAAAAACAAATATTATGTAGTTAATCACATTGTAGGACCCTAAGACATCTAGTTTTGATATCATTGCTCAAGCATTTCAATTGGGCCAAAACCCAAACTTGATTTAGTCAATATTTTTAAATTTGTAGTTATAGTGTAATATTCTATCGAATGACAATTAATATAAAAGAAATGATACACGGACATATCATTGTTTTTTATTGATCCATTGTACAAAAAAAAACATAAATTATTATTAGTTAATGATATTTTGAAATTTCGTAGAAAATAAAATAGATAGACAAAACTTGTGCACCAAGATACTAATCATGTAACAAGAACATTATCCATGTCAAATGGGGCAACACAATAAAAAAATTCCAACCGTGGTGCTAGTTTTTTAAAGTGAAGCGGACATGAAAATGAATTTACAAAGTGCACAATTTTATCTTGTTTAGTAAACCAAATACTATGTATAAATTTGGTTGTAGACTATAATTGTTGTATAATGTTTCATCTTATATATTTTGTGTAGGATAGTAAATATTACAATAGTTTGAATAATGATATGATCGCACGAATAAGCACGTAACCAAACACCCAATTACAAAAAATCTGCAAACTCAGTTGATCAATTAGGCTGTCATAATCCTTCTCAATGTCTAGTAAAACATGACCTTGTCCGGTCGATACAGTGCGACTTTGTCGTGCTGAACTTCTCTCTTTACTTGGAGAAAAAAGAACAATCAACTGGCAATTATATTGGCAACAAAGTTATGGTTAACAAATATATGAAACGATATCAATATATTTTTAACAAGATTCAGATTGCATATATACCAAATATAGTTGTTATTTCTGACATGTGCATCTGTCGTGAAATTACCTGTTACTTTTCTATCAAAAGTATAGTTTATTTTGTACAATTTTTTTTATTTTTCGAAAAGTAGGATGACCCCCGGCCTCTGCATCTGGGCAATGCATGCAGCCATTTTATCAATTATACACAAAGTAATACAACAGTAAGTCTGAAGCCACCATCTTGACAACATTTGTCGCTACTCCTATCCATTTGATGAAGGGTCGCCGAAAATCCGAGCCGACTACCACACCAAAGCCTAACATGTAAAGTCGGAGGCCCCAACCAAGCCATTGTTGGGGAACGTTGCATGGGGAAAAAAAATTCCTACGCTCACCAAGATCAATCTAGGAGATGAACATCTACGAGAGGAGAGATTGGATCTACATACCCTTGTAAATCGCTAAGCGGAAGCGTTAAGAAACGCGGTTGATGTAGTCGACGTCTTCGTGATCTAATCACGATCCGTCCCGCGAACTCCCGATCCTAGTGCCGAACGGACGGCACCTCCGCTTTCAACACACGTACGGCTTGATGACGCCTTCACCTCCTCGATCCAGCGAGCGATGGTGAAGTAGTAGCTTGAGTCCTCCGGCAGCACGACGGCGTGGTGGCGGTGGTGGTGGCGTATTCTCAGCAGAGCTTCGCTAAGCACTACGGAGAGGAAGAGGGATGCGAGCGAGAGGAGAAGGAGCGACGTGGCATGGAGATGTGTTCTCTCAGGTGCGGCTGCCCTCTCTCTACCTCTCTATATATAGGGGAAGGGAGGAGGGGTGGGCGCCCCTAGGGTCTCCCCTAGGGGGGGGGGGCAGGGCAGATGGGATATCCCCTAGGGTGACTTGCCCCCCAAGCCGGGAGGTGGCAAGCCCTAGGGGGCGTCCCCAACCCTCCTGGTTACGTGAGATGGGGCGAGGGGGGCGCTCAGCCCCTTAGTGGGCTGGTTTGCCCCTCCCCTTGGCCCATGCCCCCCAATACTTGTCAGGGCCCCTCGAAACCCCTTTCGGTGACGCTGGTCATCACCCGGTACCCCTGGAACAATTCCGGACTCCAATACCTTTCGTCCAATATATCAATCTTCACCTTCGAACCATTCCGGAGTTCCTCGTCACATCTGGGATCTCATCCGGGACTCCGAACAACCTTCGGTAACCACCATAATGACTCAACTATACTTATATCGTCACCAAATGTTAAGTGTGTAGACCCTGCGGGTTCGAGAACTATGCAGACATGACGGAGACACCTCTACGGTCAATAACCAATAGCGGGACCTGGATGCCCATATTGGTTCCTACATATTCTACGAAGATCTTATCGGTCGAACCTCGATGTCAAGGATTCAGCTAATCCCGTATGCAGTTCCCTTTGTCTGTCGGTATGTTACTTGCCCGAGATTCGATCGTCGGTTTCTCCATACCTAGTTCAATCTCATTACCGGCTAGTCTCTTTACTGGTTCCGTAATACGAGATCACGTGACTAACTCATTGGTGTCATTGCTTGCAAGCTTATTGTGATGTTGTATTACCGAGTGGGCCCTGAGATACCTCTCCATCATACGGAGTGACAAATCCCAGTCTTGATCCATGCCAACTCAATAGACACCCTCGGAGATACCTGTAGAACACCTTTATAGTCACCAAATTACGTTGCGACGTTTGGTACACACAAGGCGCTCCTCCGGTGTCAGTGAGTTGCATGATCTCATGATCATAGGAACATACACTTGACATGCAGAAAAACGATAGCAGTAAACTTGATACGATCATTGATACGTCTCCAACGTATCTATAATTTATGAAGTATTCATACTGTTTTATTATCATTCTTGGATGTTTTACAATCATTTTATAGCAACTTTATATCATTTTTTGGGACTAACCTATTGACGCAGTGCCTAGTGCCAGTTGCTGTTTTTTTTGCTTGTTTTTTACATCCCAGGAAATCAATATCAAACGGAGTCCAAACACCACGAAACTTCTTGGAGATTTTTTATGGACCACAACACCCAAGATGGGCCAGAGCAGCACCTGGGGGGTGCCCCGAGGGAGGCAAAACCCACCAGGGCGCGCCTGGGGGCCCAGGCGTGCCCAGGTGGGTTGTGCCCACCTCGGTGGCCTCCCGCACCCCTCTTTACCCTATAAATTCACAAATATTCCGAAAACTATCGGGGTGAACCTAGATCAGAAGTTCCGCCGCCGCAAGGCTCTGTAGCCACCGAAAACCAATCTAGACCCTTTCCAGCACCGTGCCGGAGGGGGGAATCATCTCCGGTGGCCATCTTCATCATCCCGACGGCCACCACGATGAGGAGGGAGTAGTCCACCCTCAGGGTTGAGGGTTTGTACAAGTAGCTATGTGTTTAATCTCTCTCTCTCCCTCTCTCTCTCTCGTGTTCTTGAGATGTCATGATCTTGATGTATCGCGGGCTTTGTTAATATAGTCGGATCATATGGTGTTTTCCCCTCTCTACCTTGTTGTGATGAATTGAGTTTTTCCCTTTGAGATTTCATTGTTATCGGATTGAATACTTTTATGGATTTGAGAGCACTTGATATATGTCTTGCATATGAATACTCGTGGTGACAATGGGGTATCGTATTGATTCACTTGATATATGTTTTGGCACTCAACTCGCGGATTCCCGAGGTGACATTGGGGTAACCTATGCATAGGGGTTGATGCATGTTCTTGTCTTTGTTTCCCCAGTAGAAATCTTGGGGCACTCTTTGAAGTTCTTTGTGTTGGAATGAGTATTATGAATATGAATATGCTTTGGTGTTATTTTAGTACGAACTCTAGGATAGATCGAACGGAAAGAATAACTTTGTGTTATTTTAGTACGAAATCTTGAATAGATCCAACGAAAAGAATAGCTTTGAGGTGGTTTCGTACCCTACAAACAATTTATTCTTATGTTCTCTGCTAGATAGGAACTTTGGAGTGATTCTTCATCGCACTTTTAGGGATGGTTATATGATCCAATTATATTAGCACCGTTGAGAGATTGCACTAGCGAAAGTACGGACCCTAGGCCTCATTCAAGCATTGCAATACCTTTTTGTGACCGTTTACTATTTGCTACCTTGCTGCACTACAAAAAAAGACACATCCGTGACATTTTGGGCCGAACGAATTTTTTTCCTGTCATGCTTATGACACTTATATGACGATAATTGTGAAAAAACCCGGTATCATCATAGATGTGGTGGGCTCCTACTTCTATGACAAAAAATCATGACAGAAAATGGGCTTTTCGTCCTGGGCGGGCCGGAGACGCGGCTGCATGACATTCTTTGGGCCGTTCATGACGGAAAAAACCATGATAGAAGTGAGGGCGAGGAAAATATCGGGGGTGTTCCCGGTTACGGCGGGTGGTCGGGGGCCGAGTGATGCGCGTTTCTCTCATACGTACGTGCATGTGTGTGAGGCGTTGCGCTCTAACTGAACCCGAGCGAGGCGTTGGGCTCTAACTGAACCCGAGGGATTGCACTGTAGGCTACGCGTTACTGAACCTGATCGATCGATCGATCCCTTGCTGTTAACTGAACCCAAGTAATTCCTTCGCTACTGCTGCTAACTGAAGCCGATCGATGATGCCTCTGGATGAACAGTGAGCGTTGTTGGGGGGTTTGGATGAACAGTTCCTGGTGGGGGTGGATGAACAGGACCCCGTGGTGTTGCCGCTGGATGAACAGGACCCCGGTCGATCGAGACGGTGGATGAACAGGACCCCGTGGAGGGCTGGATGAACAGTACGACCCCGTGGAGGGCTGGTTGAACAGTAGTCGGTGGAGGGCTGGATGAACAGTAGCCCATGGAGGGGTGGTTGTACAGGACCCCGTGGAAAGGGCTGGTTGAACAGTAGCCGGTGGAGGAGCACACGGTGGAGGCTGGATGTACATGAGCCCGTGGATGAACAGTCGCAGGTGGAGGCTGGAGGAGGTCGACGGTGGATGAACAGTAGCCCGTGGAGGCTGCAGGAGGTCGACGGTGGAGATGAACAGTATCCCGTGGAGTCTCGTTTTGCGGTACGCCACACCCCTCCCGATGAACAGGACCCCCGTTTCGACCGTAGCGTTCCAACACAAGTCCGATTCCTCTGTTTTGCGGTACGCCACACCCCTCCCGATCAACAGGACCCCGTTTCGACCAAGAGAAGTCCGTTTTGCGGTACGCCAGACCCCTCCTGATGAACAGGATCCCGTTTCGACCGTGGTCGGTCGAACACAAGGCCGATTCCTCCGTTTCTGCGGTATGCCAAGCCTCGTTTCCATCGCCTGTTCCGTCCAAGATGGTTGGCTCCCAATGAACACCACGACACATTCCGTTGCGACCCAGCCGGTTGGCTCCCCATGAACACGACGACGACGCAGTTTCTCCGTTCCGACCCAGCCATGTACACGAGCCCTGGTCGTACGTATGCGCGAGTAGGCGTTCGAGACCCCGCCCGTATGTACGTACATGGCCGTATTTTCTTTCTTGCACCCTGGCTGTACGTATGTGTACATGTGACGTGCGCGCCTCTACTACGACACGTGCGCGCCTTTATATCGACCAGTATGTACATACACGTTCGCGACCAGAATGAAAACGCTATGTACGCTTCGACCAGGTGGGTGCCGACTGTCAGGCACTTGCTTGCGTGCGAAGATGTAGCTGGTGGGTCCCAGCAGTCCGGGGGGCGAATCATTTTTTTTGCCCGTAATATGGACGCACTTCCTTGCGTGCGAAGATCTAGCTGGTGGGTCCCAGCAGTCAGGGGGGAAACGTTTTTTCGCGAAATACGGTGGCCCGTCCGGTGGGTCCCTGCTGTCAGGTGGAGGAATAATTATTTTCCGCATAATAAGGAGGTACTTCCTTGCTGCGCCCGTGGACCCAACTGTCAGCCTCTTCACATACAGTACTCTTCCGATGGAAGTCGTTCGTTGACCACATTGACCATGCCGCGCCGTGAGCATCAGGGTGGTTGACGACGACGAGGCCTAGGTAGGGGACGACGCGGAGCCGGGGAAGACGCGACAGTGGATGCCCACGCGGAGGGGAGTATGTGGGTTGACTGCTTCGGCTGCGGTGTGAGGCTGCCGTCGTCGGAGAATAACAGGAGGTGTGGGTGAGTATAGACGGATGGCATGGACAGTGGTGGCAGCACAGCCTGACACGGGAGGCAGGAGCAGGCGGCATGGTCGATGCTTGTTTGGGCGGCTGGAGCAAGAAGACCAGAGGTTGAAGAAGCACTACAGCCGTTGGATGGACATCGTACGGTCACTGGAGCTAGAATCGTTCATATTAACTCAGTTGACAAAGCCCTCCGTCCCCGTCATCTTAGTAGGCCCTCAAGTCAGCCTCCCACTATGGTGGGTCCCAGCTAGCAGGGGGAGTATTCATTTTTTGTGCGTAATAAGGAAGCACTTCCTTATGTGCGAAGATATAGCTGGTGGGTCCGACCTGTCAGTGGGGGAACAATTTTTTTGCGAAATACAGAGGCCCTTCCGGTGGGTCCCAGCTGTTAGGTGGAGGAATCATTATTTTACGCGTAATGAGGAGGCATTTCCTTGTGTGTGGCCATGGACCCAGCTATCAGCCTATCCACGTACAGTCCACTTCCGATGCATGTCGTTTGTTGACTACGTTGACCGCGCCGCGCCGAGAGCACCAGGGCGGTGGACGACGATGAGGCCTAGGAAGGGAACGACACGGAGCCAGGGAAGACTCGACAGTTGTTTCCCAGGCGGAGGGGAGTATGAGGGTTTACTGGTTCGTCTGCCGTCGCCGGAGAATAATAGCAGGTGTGGGTGAGTAGAGGGATGGCTAGGCCAGCGATGGGAGAATGATGGGGCGGTGAGGCCTGCGCGACAGCATAGCCGACCGCGGGAGGAAGGAGCAGACAGTCCCGCCGGCGCTTGTTTGAGCGGCTGGAGCAGGAAAAGCAGAGATTGAAGAAGCACGACAGCCGTTGGATGGACATCCAATAGTCACTGCTCTCGTGTGTTGACTAAGTTGACACGGCGTTGTGTGTGCGTCAACCTTTTTTTTAGGAAAGCATACGCGTCGACTTGTAGTAGGCGCACAAGTCAGCCTCAAATCTATGGAAAACTGCATACAACCCATCTGCCATTATTTCTAATAATTTACAGCCCATTTTGCCAATTCTTAAGAATTTTTTTGGAACCCATCTTCTTTTTGTTAGCATTACACCCCATATTGTGGCCACGGTTAAAAATTATACGAAATTTTGCATATTTCGGCGCGGTCAACTGATTTTAATCCCGAAATATCGAGTCACATTCAAACTATTTTGCAAAATAATTTATATAAATATAAAATCCAAATAATTGTCCATGCATAAAAATCAATGGAATTTAAAATCTTGTAATGAAAAAAATTGAAAGTAATTCCCAGTTTGATGTGTTTTAAAAATGTACAGCCCATTTCTGGGCAAACCGAATGAAACTCTCCTCGTCTTGAAAGATTTGTAGCCCAGCAGGGTTGATAAAGCAAGTAGGCCTCGTTTGGGTATTTCTTTTAAAAAATAGAACTGGGCTAGCCATTTTCAGCAAGAGAAAAACACAACTGGGCTCATGATGTGGTAAACATAAATAAAACCCTGGCTAGATGGACCACAGCCCCCGCACAGCCCCGTTGTTACCCTGATCCGTCGCTAAAACTAGTATAGATAACAACTGCTTGTTCCTAAAAAAAGTAAATAACAACTGCGCGACCCTGCTGGGTCCCTCGTGTTAGCCGCTCGTTGTGTAATTCTCTCGTTTATTGACTACGTTGACAATGGCGTGAGCCCCAGATGTCCAACCATTAAGAGGAACCATTTTTTTGGGCTTGTAATAACGAGGCACTTGCTTGCATACTGCCATGACGCTGGTGGGTCCCTACTGTCATCCTCTCCACGTACAGTCATCTCCTTGTTCCTCTCGGTTGTTGACGACGTTGACAACGCAAGAGGGCGGCGCACGGTGCACGGCGAGCGAACCAAGGCCAAGGACGACGGCGAGGCCTCGGGCAAAACGAACAGGAGCCGTGGAAGATGCGCCGGTCCAGTCGCAGGCGGAGGGGAGTACGAGGGTTGACTAGTTCGGTGCGGGTGCGTGTTGGGGCTGACGTCGCCGGAGAATAACATGACGTGTGGGGAATAGAGGGAGGGACTAGCCAACGTTGGAGGGTACGGTAGGGCGGCGGAGGCGTAGCCAGCCATGGGAGGCGGGAGCAGGCGGAGCCGATGGGGTGGTTTGGTTTGGGCGGCTGCAGGAAGAAGACAAGAGATAGAAGATACACGACAGATGTTGGACGTCAGTCCAACGGCTGGTAGGCAGAATCGTTTTTTGATTAGCTAGTAAGTCGACACCACCTTGGATAGGCTATTTCCTCGTGGGTCCCAAATGTCAGAATCCAAATCTGTCAAGGTCATGCAGCCTTTCCTATGAAAATTTACAGCCCATTTGGTCTGCTAGTTCGAAATAAGTTTGTGGGTGCTGGTGGGGGCTAATCACTTGGCTTCTGTAATGCGCACTGAGCTCAAGCAGCCGGCGAGAGTGATGTTATTTCCCTGGGTTTGGATTTGTTACAATATTTCAGTCTAAATTAAACGAATGGCAAGCCATTTGCCTTGTTTCAAAGAAAATATGACAGTCACAGCCGAGTTGAAAAGGGCAAGAACATCTAACTCTAGCTTACAAACTGTACAAAAGCACGGGGGCTAATTGTTCATCAGGTTTAGACAAAACCCAAGTTGAAAAGGGCAACAACATCTAACTCCAGCACTGTTTTCGGCAGTCACAGTCAAATGGATAGGCCAGGTCCATAGAATGAACGTCCTGGGTCGTAAAATTTACTAGATTATCACCACAATATGTTGTAAATAGAAGCCCGACATGTTCAAAAGCTCTTTTGCCCACCTAAAACTCCTTTTTTTGCTCTTCGACATACCCATTCGTCAAAACCATGCTGCTGATAAACTTAAGCCTGATGGACAATAGTAACCTCGCATTCAGCAGGAAGAATGTGACAAATCTAGTGTTTGGATGGTTGGCTACATATCGTTCTAGCGTTATTGTCTTCAATCGAATGTCATGATAAGTGAGAAAATCCCGGTGCTTACGAATCCACCGATTGGTTATAACTTTCTTACCCCGTCCTGTTGCCTGAATAGACATGAAGATTGAAAACAGTTAAGGTCTAAAAAAACAGTGTGGAAAGAGCAACAACTGAACGGTTAATTCTAGTACACTATATGCGCGCTTCCAATGTGCGTGAAATTATCACCTTTATATACAACTTCTCCATACATGGAAAGAATTGCAGCAAGCCAATAATCTTGTTCAGATTAAAACTATTCATTTGGATATATAAGATCTTGACAGAATCTAGCACAATTGATAGGCTATCCATGGAGAAACTCTTCATTGAGCATAGAACATAATATTAGTACAAAATGTGTACTCCGAGATGATATATAACTTATGCGTGGAATTTTAAAATGCAGCTTATGGTTACAAGCGTAGATGATAATATAAAGTACCTGAAGAACTGTGGAGCCAAACACCATATTGAAATGAGCACAGAGATCATGTATTACACCCAAGGTCTCAAGTTTAGGCGCAGAGAGGACGGTTATTTGCGACGGTGAATAACTAGAATCAAGGATCAACCTTTGAAGTGAAGGGGCATCTTGGATGATGAGCTGCCATCCGTCAAAAGAAATTCCAATTCTTACAAGGTTAGGCGACTTTATTTCGAGACAACCGATTCTAACTATGAAAACAAGCACCAAGCACTCCAAGGCAGGGCAACTAGAGTGGATGATGCTGTGCAATGAGTCCTCCAGTATACGAACCCGCACAAGTGAAAGTTTCTTGAGAAATGGGAGTCGAAGGTTTAGTACCAGATTGTCTGGCAGGTAGCACAGGGCAAAGGTGGCGGTGTGGAGAGAGGAGGAAAACCGCGAGTTAGACATCGGTGCTGAGGGCACAGGTAGATGGCATTCGATATCTGGTAGTTGATTTCCAGGAGAATAGTAGAACTCAAGCAGTTGTAGTTCTGTGAATTCAGGGGTTTCAGCCAGGCATCCACCATGCAGGGCATGGTATGCTTGCTCAGGTAGCATGACGGGATGCAGAGGCTTTCAACGGAGCCCTGGTGGGAGGAGATGATGGCTCTGGGGATTTCAAAATCATTGAAGAGAGATAGCTGACGACAGTCGAGATTAAGGGGCACGGCGCGCCATAGAGGGCGCCACCGAATTGAGAGGACTTGGGTGCGGCAGCAATCCTTGGTGGGGAGAAGCGAGATGATCTCCCCAAGGATGGCCTCCGGGAGATCGTTGATGCGGCCCACCCGAGATTCAACGGGTTCCTGGGATCCGATGGGGGCGGGGTCGCCGCTTCTCCCCGCACTGCCGGGTGCGGGATCTACAATAGGCGTCGCCACTGGCGGGAGCCTCATCTTCTTGGCGCTGGGGTCAGCCGACTCCATTTTCCTCGAGGGTGTCGTGTCGTTCTTACAGATTTGAGCAGAGTAATGAATGACGAGCCTAGTTGTAGTGCGAGTGAAGAAGAAGGGGAGCTGGGGTTTTTCTGTAGTAGTGAGGAAGAAGGGGATCTGGGGTTTTCTGTAGGAATGAGGTGAGGAATTTGGGGGTACGAGTGAAGCGAGCTGAGGTGAGGTGGATGGGAGTGAGGAGGGAGAAGAACACCCAGGTTTTTTGGGGGGGCGGTGTGCTAGGTGTGGGTAGCGCCTCTCATTAAGTAAATATATGGGCTTTTGAATTGATTTTATTATTTACTAGGGTGGATGGGCTGTTTTGTCTTGGGCCAGAGAAACAATTACTACTAGTCACTACTACAGGATGCTGCTAACGCGACACTACGATCAGAGACCCTTCGACGAAACTGTGTGCGATGCCATAATCGCAAACGGTGGTGTAAAATAACCGTAAAAAAGGTGCAAAACGTTTGCGATGGAGGATGCATCAAACACGGTTCAGATTTTAGTTGCATGTGCGATGCAGGGCATACGGTTTAGCTCAATTAACTGTTTGCGATGAGGAGGAACAAAAGAAACGGGCAGCCAGATGAAGGTGTGTGTGATGTACAGCATATGGTTCACTCGGATGAACTGTTTGTGATTAGGCAACACAAAAGAAACGGTTAGCAAGATCAAAGGTGTGTGCAATATACAGCATGCGGTTCACTCGGATGAACTGTTTGCGTTGAGACATGAGAACAAAAACGGTTCAAATGAACAAGATGTGTGTGATAGGAGGCAAACAGGTCTGTAATCAGAAACGTGTGCGAAGACCGATAAGAACACAGACGATTACTGCTAACAAGCCGTGTGTTGTGAGCAAACGATTGTTGGTATACAATTGTGAGTGATTGATGAAAACATCACCGACGGGTTCCATTGTTTAGTCCATGTGCGATGTGAATTTCTTTGTCCGCACACCATCTATGCTCTGTCTATAGAGCATCAACATATATACTTAAAAAGACAGCATTGCATAACCAAATTAAGCATACAATTACACAAGTGACTAAACACATAACATTTGCACACACCAAAGTAAGCAATTACATGCATACTAAAGTAGGAGAAATGAGGATCTAATGATCTACTTATTGTTGCGATGAGGGTTGCCATTGCTCTGCTTCCGGCTGGATCCCTGGCCGTTTTGGGGAAGGAGGCACTTCCTCATGTGAACGATCCGCCTGTACATGTCGTAGCTCGTGTACGCCTCCTTGGCCGCGTACACGACATGAGCTTTGTCGAGTTTCTCCATCCAAACCGAGTGACAGGCATGCTTGTCCTTGTTGCACGAATCCTTCATGTCTTTGTAGTAGGGGTCGATGATGGCCTCGGCAAGGTGAACCAGTGAGTCCTTCTCATGCTCCTTGCTTCCCCAAATCTTGTATTGGCCCTGGATGTCGACAAGATTCTGGCAGGCGATGCCCGAACTCTCAAGCGCCTTTACATCGTTGGTGATGTCCATCGTAGCGAACATGTAGTGGGGGCTATTGACAAACCTGGCGAAACGCTCACAAGGCCTTGTGGCCAGGCAGTAGGGGTAGACGAGGACATGGTGGCACATGCACATCTGGGCGACGACGACCTTGGGACGAGACCCGGCATGAGCGCGGGTGTACTCGAGGTCGAACCTGACCACCTTGTACTTCTCCTCGGAAAGAAACAGCTCCATGATGTGGATGTAGTGCTCCACCCAGATCGGATCATTGGTGTACACCACCGAGAGGTCCATGAACCTTCTGTGGGTGTCCACCACGGAACGCATGGTGAACTACTGCTCGTCGTTGGCAGCCGCTCGGAGCGCCATTGGAGCCGCGCAGGATACCCTCTAAGAATTTCTCGTGGTGGGTGTGCTTCTTGCAATGGTGGGGCGCTATCGAAAGGTTGAAGAGACACAAGGGTAGGTTAAATGGCCGCTGTAATAAATGGGGGCCGGCCGGCCTGTAATCGTCACGTCTTGTCATGGCGTTCATAGCGGAGGATTCCAGAATCCAGTGCACGCTTGACAACACCGCACCCCAGGCGTGGGCTCGAAGAGGCGCCAAATGTATCGTCGGTGAGCCTGTTCCCGCGCTACCGCGCTGTTTACCGCGCAAGCTTCCCACCCGGCTAGTTTGGCCACGCGTCGGCTAGAAGAGGGACATATCATGGGTGTTTATTGGCAAAAAGCTTTGTAAAAACTAAGTGTGTGGAATGAATTCGGTCATAAGTTTACCCTTGGGTGATGAGGTCAAAGTTACACAGAAGGGTGATGATGGACACTCAAGTGCGATAATTAATTCTGCGCTCTATAGTGCACACGGTGGAAGAAACCAACTGTGTGCAATAATGTCGAAGATCATAGTCGAGTTAGCTATATGCTACCTCTTGATCACTGCGTTGGTTTTCCCTTGAAGAGGAAAGGGTGATGCAGTAAAGTAGCGTAAGTATTTCCCTCAGTTTTTGAGAACCAAGGTATTAATCCAGTAGGAGACTACGCTCGAGTCCCACGCACCTACACAAACAAATAAGAACCTCGCAACCAACGCGATAAAGGGGTTGTCAATCCCTTCACGGTCACTTACGAGAGTGAGATCTGATAGAGATGATAAGACAATATTTTTGGTATTTTTATGATAAAGAGTAAAAGTAAAGAAAGCAAAATAAACAGCAAAATAAATAGCTAGTTGACGGGAGATTAATATGATGGAAAATAGACACGGGGCCATAGGTTTCACTAGTGGCTTCTCTCAAGATAGCATAAATATTACGGTGGGTAAACGAATTACTGACGAGCAATTGATAGAATTGAGCATAGTTATGATAATATCTAGGTATGATCATGTATATAGGCACCACGTCCGTGACAAGTAGACCAACTCCTGCCTGCATCTAGTACTATTACTCCACACATTAACCGCTATCCAGCATGCATCTAGAGTATTAAGTTCATAAGAACAGAGTAACGCTTTAAGAAAGATGACATAATGTGGAGGGATAAACTCATGCAATATGATATAAACCCCATCTTTTCATCCTCGATGGCAACAATACAATACGTGTCGTTTCCCCTACTGTCACTGGGATCGAGCACCACAAGATTGAACTCAAAGCTAAGCACTTCTTGTTGGGGAACGTAGTAATTTCAAAAAAATTCCTATGCACACGCAAGATCATGGTGATGCATAGCAACGAGAGGGGAGAGTGTTGTCCACGTACCCTCGTAGACCGAAAGCGGTAGCGTTAGCACAACGCGGTTGATGTAGTCGTACGTCTTCACGATCCGACCGATCAAGTACCGAACGCACGGCACCTCCGAGTTCAGCACACGTTCAGCCCGATGACGTCCCTCGAACTCCGATCCAGCCGAGTGTTGAGGGAGAGTTTCGTCAGCACGACGGCGTGGTGATGATGATGATGTTCTACCAATGCAGGGCTTCGCCTAAGCACCGCTACAGTATTATCGAGGTGGACTATGGTGGAGGGGGGCACCGCACACGGCTAAAAGATCAATCGATCAATTGTTGTGTCCTTGGGGTGCCCCCTGCCCCCGTATATAAAGGAGCAAGGGGGGAGGTGCGGCCGGCCAGGGAGGAGGCGCGCCAGGAGGAGGCCTACTCCCACCGGGAGTAGGACTCCCTCCCTTCCTTGTTGGACTAGGAGAGGAGAGGGAAGGAGAGAGGGGGAAAGGAAAGGGGGGCGCCGCCCCCCTCCTTGTCCAATTCGGACTTGGGGGGTAGGGGCGCACGGCTGCGCCTTGGCTGCCTCTCCTCTTCCACCAATTGGGCCCATCAGGCCCAATAGCCTCGGGGGGGGGGGGGGTTCCGGTAACCCCCCGGTACTCCGGTATCTATCCGATAACCCCCGGGACCATTCCGGTGTCCGAATATAGTTATCCAATATATCAATCTTCATGGCTCGACCATTTCGAGAATCCTCGTCATGTCCATGACCACATCCGGGACTCCGAACAACCTTCGGTACATCAAAACATATAAACTCATAATATAACTGTCATCGAAACGTTAAGCATGCGGACCCTACGGGTTCGAGAACTATGTAGACATGACCGAGACACGTCTCCGGTCAATAACCAACAGTGGAATCTGGATGCTCATATTGGCTCCCACATATTCTACGAAGATCTTTATCGGTTAGACCGCATGACAATATACGTTGTTCCCTTTGTCATCGGTATGTTACTTGCCCGAGATTCGATCGTCGGTATCTCAATACCTAGTTCAATCTCGTTACCGGCAAGTCTCTTTACTCGTTCCGTAATACATCATCCCACAACTAACTCATTAGTTGCAATGCTTGCAAGGCTTAAGTGATGTGCATTACGGAGAGGGCCCAGAGATACCTCTCCGACAATCGAGTGACAAATCCTAATCTCGAAATACGCCAACCCAACAAGTACCTTTGGAGACACCTGTAGAGCACGTTTATAATCACCCAGTTACGTTGTGACGTTTGGTAGCACACAAAGTGTTCTTCCGGTGAACGGGAGTTGCATAATCACATAGTCATAGGAACATGTATAAGTCATGAAGAAAGCAATAGCAACATACTAAACGATCGAGTGCTAAGCTAACGGAATGGGTCAAGTCAATCACATTATTCTCCTAATGATGTGATCCCGTTAATCAAATGACAACTCATGTCTATGGCTAGGAAACATAACCATCTTTGATCAACAAGCTAGTCAAGTAGAGGCATACTAGTGACACTCTGTTTGTCTATGTATTCACACAAGTATTATGTTTCCGATTAACACAATTCTAGCATGAATAATAAACATTTATCATGATATAAGGAAATAAGTAATAACTTTATTATTGCCTCTAGGGCATATTTCCTTCAGTCTCCCACTTGCACTACAGTCAATAATCTAGATTACACAGTAATGATTCTAACACCCATGGAGCCTTGGTGCTGATCATGTTTTGCTCATGGAAGAGGCTTAGTCAACGGGTCTGCAACATTCAGATCCGTATGTATCTTGCAAATTTCTATGTCTCCCACCTGGACTAAATCCTGGATGGAATTGAAGTGTCTCTTGATTTGCTTGGTTCTCTTGTGAAATCTGGATTCCTTCACCAAGGCAATTGCACCAGTATTGTCACAAAAGATTTTCATTGGACCCGATGCACTAGGTATGACACCTAGATCGGATATGAACTCCTTCATCCAGACTCCTTCATTTGCTGCTTCCGAAGCAGCTATGTACTCCGCTTCGCATGTAGATCCCGCCACGATGCTTTGTTTAGAACTGCACCAACTGACAGCTCCACCGTTCAATGTAAACACATATCCGGTTTGCGATTTAGAATCGTCCGGATCAGTGTCAAAGCTTGCATCAACGTAACCATTTACGATGAGCTCTTTGTCACCTCCATAAACGAGAAACATATCCTTAGTCCTTTTCAGGTATTTCAGGATGTTCTTGACTGCTGTCCAGTGATCCACTCCTGGATTACTTTGGTACCTCCCTGCTAGACTTATAGCAAGGCACACATCAGGTCTGGTACACAACATTGCATACATGATAGAGCCTATGGATGAAGCATAGGGAACATCTTTCATTTTCTCTCTATCTTCTGCAGTGGTCGGGCATTGAGTCTTACTCAACTTCACACCTTGTAACACAGGCAAGAACCCTTTCTTTGCTTGATCCATTTTGAACTTCTTCAAAACTTTGTCAAGGTATGTGCTTTGTGAAAGTCCAATTAAGCGTCTTGATCTATCTCTATAGATCTTGATGCCCAATATATACGCAGATTCACCGAGGTCTTTCATTGAAAAACTCTTATTCAAGTATCCCTTTATGCTATTCAGAAATTCTATATCATTTCCAATCAGCAATATGTCATCCACATATAATATTAGAAATGCTACAGAGCTGCCGCTCACTTTCTTGTAAATATAGGCTTCTCCAAAAGTCTGTACAAAACCAAATGCTTTGATCACACTATCAAAGCGTTTATTCCAACTCCGAGATGCTTGCACCAGTCCATAAATGGATCGCTGGAGCTTGCACACTTTGTTAGCTCCCTTTGGATCGACAAAACCTTCCGGTTGCATCATATACAACTCTTCTTCCAGAAATCCATTCAGGAATGCTGTTTTGACATCCATTTGCCAAATTTCATAATCATAAAATGCGGCAATTGCTAACATGATTCGGACAGACTTAAGCATCGCTACGGGTGAGGTCTCATCGTAGTCAATCCCTTGAACTTGTCGAAAACCTTTTGCAACAAGTCGAGCTTTATAGACAGTAACATTACCGTCAGCGTCAGTCTTCTTCTTGAAGATCCATTTATTCTCAATGGCTTGCCGATCATCGGGCAAGTCAACCAAAGTCCACACTTTGTTCTCATACATGGATCCCATCTCAGATTTCATGGCCTCAAGCCATTTTGCGGAATCTGGGCTCACCATCGCTTCTTCATAGTTCGTAGGTTCGTCATGGTCTAGTAACATAACCTCCAGAACATGATTACCGTACCACTCTGGTGCGGATCTTACTCTGGTTGACCTACGAGGTTGAGTAACAACTTGATCTGAAGTTCCATGATCATCATCATTAACTTCCTCACTAATTGGTGTAGGCATCGCAGAAACCGGTTTCTGCGATGAACTACTTTCCAATAAGGGAGCAGGTACAATTACCTCATCAAGTTCTACTTTCCTCCAACTCACTTCTTTCGAGAGAAACTCCTTCTCTAGAAAGATTCCGAATTTAGCAACAAAAGTCTTGCCTTCAGATCTGTGATAGAAGCTGTACCCAACAGTCTCCTTTGGGTATCCTATGAAGACACATTTCTCCGATTTGGGTTCGAGCTTATCAGGTTGAAGTTTTTTCACATAAGTATCGCAGCCCTAAACTTTAAGAAACGACAACTTTGGTTTCTTGCCAAACCACAGTTCATAAGGCGTCGTCTCAACGGATTTTGATTGTGCCCTATTTAACGTGAATGCGGCCGTCTCTAAAGCATAACCCCAAAACGATAGCGGTAAATCAGTAAGAGACATCATAGATCGCGCCATATCTAGTAGAGTACGATTACGACGTTCGGACACACCATTACGCTGTGGTGTTCCGGGTGGCGTGAGTTGCGAAACTATTCTGCATTGTTTCAAATGAAGACCAAACTAATAACTCAAATATTCTCCTCCACGATCAGATCGTAGAAACTTTATTTTCTTGTTACGATGATTTTCAACTTCACTCTAAAATTCTTTGAACTTTTCAAATGTTTCAGACTTATGTTTCATTAAGTAGATATACCCATATCTGCTTAAATAATCTGTGAAGGTGAGAAAATAACGATATCCGCCATGAGCCTCAACATTCATCGGACCACATACATCTGTATGTATGATTTCCAACAAATCTGTTGCTCTCTCCATTGTTTCGGAGAATGCCATTTTAGTCATCTTGCCCATGAGGCACGGTTCGCAAGTACCAAGTGATTCATAATCAAGTGGTTCCAAAAGTCCATCAGTATGGAGTTTCTTCATGCACTTTACACCGATATGACCTAAACGACAGTGCCACAAATAAGTTGCACTATCATTATCAACTCTGCATCTTTTGGCTTCAATACTATGAATATGTGTATCACTACTATAGTGATTCAACAAAAATAGACCACTCTTCAAGGGTGCATGACCATAAAAGATATTATTCATATAAATAGAACAACCATTATTCTCTGATTTAAATGAATAATCGTCTCGCATCAAACAAGATCCAGATATAATGTTCATGCTTAACGCTGGCACCAAATAACGATTATTTAGGTCTAAAACTAATCCCGAAGGTAGATGTAGAGGTAGCGTGCCGACCACGATCACATCGACTTTGGAACCATTTCCCACGCGCATCGTCACCTCGTCCTTAGCCAATCTTCGCTTAATCCGTAGCCCCTGTTTCGAGTTGCAAATGTTAGCAACAGAACCAGTATCAAATACCCAGGTGCTACTGCGAGCATTAGTAAGGTACACATCAATAACATGTATATCACATATACCTTTGTTCACCTTGCCATCCTTCTTATCCGCCAAATACTTGGGGCAGTCCCGCTTCTAGTGACCAGTCTGCTTGCAGTAGAAGCACTCAGTCTCAGGCTTAGGTCCAGACCTGGGTCTTCTCCTGAACAGCAACTTGCTTGCTGTTCTTCTTGAAGTTCCCCTTCTTCTTCCCTTTGCCCTTTTTCTTGAAACTGGTGGTCTTATTGACCATCAACACTTGATGCTCCTTTTTGATTTCTACCTCCGCAGCCTTTAGCATCCCTTGCATGTTATAGTTCATCACGAAGCTCTTGTAGCTTGGTGGCAGTGATTGGAGAATTCTGTCAATGACGCTATCATCCGGAAGATTAACTCCCAGTTGAATTAAGTGATTGCAGTACCCAGACATCTTGAGTATATGCTCACTGACAGAACTATTCTTCTCCATCTTGCAGCTGTAGAACTTATTGGAGACTTCATATCTCCCAATCCAGGCATTTGCTTGAAATATTAACTTCAACTCCTGGAACATCTCATATGCTCCATGACGTTCAAAACGTCGTTCAAGTCCCGGTTCTAAGCCGTAAAGCATGGCACACTGAACAATCGAGTAGTAATCAACACATGACTGCCAGGCATTCACAATGTCTGCAGTTGCTGGCGCAGGTGGTACACCTAGTGGTGCTTCTAGGACGTAATTCTTCTGTGCAACAATGAGGATAATCCTCAAGTTACGGACCGAGTCTGTGTAATTTCTACCATCATCTTTCAACTTTGCTTTCTCAAGGAACGCATTAAAATTCAACGGAACAACAGCACGGGCCATCTATCTACAATCAACATAGACAAGCAAGATACTATCAGGTACTAAGTTCATGGTAAATTTAAGTTCAATTAATCATATTACTTAAGAACTCCCACTTAGATAGACATCCCTCTAATCCTCTAAGTGATCACGTGATCCATATCAACTAAACCATGTCCGATCATCACGTGAGATGGAGTAGTTTCAACGGTGAACATCACTATGTTGATCATATCTACTATATGATTCACGCTCGACCTTTCGGTCTCCGTGTTCCGAGGCCATATCTGTTATATGCTAGGCTCGTCAAACTTAACCTGAGTATTCCGCGTGTGCAGGTGTTTTGCACCCGTTGTATTTGAACGTAGAGCCTATCACACCCGATCATCACGTGGTGTCTCAGCACGAAGAACTTTCGCCATGGTGCATACTCAGGGAGAACACTTATACTTTGATAATTTAGTGAGGGATCATCTTATAATGCTACCGTCAATCAAAGCAAGATAAGATGCATAAAAGATAAATATCACATGCAATCAATATAAGTGATATGATATGGCCATCATCATCTTGTGCTTGTGATCTCCATCTCCGAAGCACCGTCATGATCACCATCGTCACCGGCGCGACACCTTGATCTTTATCATAACATCGTTGTCGTCTAGCCAATCTTATGCTTCTACGACTATCGCTACCGCTTAGTGATAAAGTAAAGCATGACAGGGCGATTGCATTGCATACAATAAAGCGACAACCATATGGCTCCTGCCAGTTGCTGATAACTCGGTTACAAAACATGATCATCTCATACAATAGAATTTAGCATCATGTCTTGACCATATCACATCACAACATGCCCTACAAAAACAAGTTAGACGTCCTCTACTTTGTTGTTGCAAATTTTACGTGGCTACTACGGGCTTAGCAAGAACCGTTCTTACCTACGCATCAAAACCACAACGATAGTTTGTCAAGTTGGTGCTATTTTATCCTTCGCAAGGACCGGGCGTAGCCACACTCAGTTCAACTAAAGTTGGAGAAACTGACACCCGCCAGCCACCTGTGTACAAAGCACGTCGGGAGAACCAGTCTCGCGTAAGCGTACGCGTAATGTCGGTCCGGGCCGCTTCATCCAACAATACCGCCGAACCAAAGTATGACATGCTGGTAAGCAGTATGACTTATATCGCCCACAACTCACTTGTGTTCTACTCATGCATATAACATCAACGCATAAAACCAGGCTCGGATACCACTGTTGGGGAACGTAGTAATTTCAAAAAAAATCCTACGCACACGCAAGATCATGGCGATGCATAGCAACGAGAGGGGAGAGTGTTGTCCACGTACCCTCGTAGATCGAAAGCGGAAGCGTTAGCACAACGCGGTTGATGTAGTCATACGTCTCCACGATCCGATCGATCAAGTACCGAACGCACGGCACCTCCGAGTTCAGCACACGTTCAGCCCGATGACGTCCCTCGAACTCCGATCCAGCCGAGTGTTGAGGGAGAGTTTCATCAGCACGACAGCGTGGTGATGATGCTGATGTTCTACCAACGCAGGGCTTCGCCTAAGCACCGCTACAGTATTATCGAGCTGGACTATGGTGGAGGGGGACACCGCACACGGCTAAAAGATCAATCGATCAATTGTTGTGTCCTTGGCGTGCACCCCTACCCCCATATATAAAGGAGCAAGGGGGGAGGTGCGGCCGGCCAGGGAGGAGGCGCGCCAGGAGGAGTCCTACTCCCACCGGCAGTAGGACTCCCTCCCTTCCTTCTTGGACTAGGAGAGGAGAGGGAAGGAGAGAGGGGGAAAGAAAAGGGGGGGCGCCGCCCCCCTCCTTGTCCAATTCGGACTTGGGGGGGGGAGGGGCGTGCGGCTGCCCCTTGGCCGCCTCTCCTCTTCCACCAATTGAGCCCATGAGGAGCCTCCGGGGGGTTCCGGTAACCCCCCGGTACTCCGGTATATATCCGATAACCCCCGGAACCATTCTGGTGTCCGAATATAGTCATCCAATATATCATCTTCATGTCTCGACCATTTCGAGACTCCTCGTCATGTCCGTGATCACATCCGGGACTCCGAACAACCTTCGGTACATCAAAACATATAAACTCATAATATAACTGTCATCCAAACGTTAAGCGTGCAGACCCTACGTGTTCGAGAACTATGTAGACATGACCGAGACACGTCTCCGGTCAATAACCAATAGCGGAACCTGGATGCTCATATTGGCTCCCACATATTCTACGAAGATCTTTATCGGTCAGAGGGCATAACAACATACGTTGTTCCCTTTGTCATCGGTATGTTACTTGCCCGAGATTCGATCGTCGGTATCTCAATACCTAGTTCAGTCTTGTTAGCGGCAAGTCTCTTTACTCGTTCCGTAATACACCATCCCAAAACTAACTCATTAGTTGCAATGCTTGCAAGGCTTAAGTGATGTGCATTACCGAGAGGGCCCAGAGATACCTCTCCGACAATCGGAGTGACAAATCCTAATCTCAAAATACGCCAACCCAACAAGTACCTTTGGAGACACCTGTAGAGCACCTTATAATCACCCAGTTACGTTGTGACGTTTGGTAGCACACAAAGTGTTCCTCCGGTAAGCGGGAGTTGCATAATCTCATAGTCATAGGAACATGTATAAATCATGAAGAAAGCAATAGCAACATACTAAACGATCGAGTGCTAACCTAACGGAATGGGTCAAGTCAATCGCATTATTCTCCTAATGATGTGATCCCGTTAATCAAATGACAACTCATGTCTATGGCTAGGAAACATAACCATCTTTGATCAACGAGCTAGTCAAGTAGAGGCATACTAGTGACACTCTGTTTGTCTATGTATTCACACAAGTATTATGTTTCCGGTTAATACAATTCTAGCATGAATAATAAACATTTATCATGATATAAGGAAATAAATAATATCTTTATTATTGCCTCTAGGGCATATTTCCTTCACTTCTCCCATTGCAAGAAAGATCAATCTAGTAGGCCAAACCAAACTGAAAATTCGAAGAGACTTGCAAAGATAACCAATCATACATAAAAGAATTCAGAGGAGATTCAAATATTGTTCATAGATAATCTTGATCATAAACCCACAATTCATCGGATCTCGACAAACACACCGTGAAAAGAAGAGTTACATCAAATAGTCTCCAAGAGAATCAAGGAGAACTTTGTATTGAGATCCAAAGAGAGAGAAGAAGCCATCTAGCTAATAACTATGGACCCGAAGGTCTGAGGTAAACTACTCACACATCATCGGAGAGGCTATGGTGTTTATGTAGAAGCCCTCCGTTATCGATGCCCCCTCCGCGGAGCGGCGGAAAAGGCCCCCAGATGGGATCTCACGGGCACAGAAGGTTGCGGCGGTGGAACTAGGTTTTCGTGGTGCTCCTCGATGGTTTGGGGGTACGTAGGTATATATAGGAGGAAGAAGTAGGTCGGTGGAGCCACGAGGGGCCCACGAGGGTGGAGGGCGCGCCCAGGGGGGTAGGCGCGGCCCCTGCCTCGTGGCCTCCTCGTCGGTTGCTTGACGTCCACTCCAAGTCCTCTGGATCACGTTTGTTCCAAAAATCACGTTCCCGAAGGTTTTATTCCATTTGGACTCCGTTTGATATTCCTTTCCTTCGAAACATTGAAATAGGCAAAAAAAACTGCAATTCGGGCTGGGCCTCCGGTTAATAGGTTAGTCCCCAAAATAATATAAAAGTGTATAAATAAGCCCATAAAACATCCAAAACAGAATATATAATAGCATGGAGCAATCAAAAATTATAGATACGTTGGAGACGTATCAAGCATCCCCAAGCTTAATTCCTGCTCGTCCTCGAGTAGGTAAATGATAAAAACAGAATTTTTGATGTGGAATGCTACTTAGCATAATTTTCAATGTAATTCTCTTATTTGTGGTATGAATATTCATATCCGAAAGATTCAAGATAAAAGTTTAATATTGACATAAAAGTAATAATACTTCAAGCATACTAATAAAGCAATCATGTCTTCTCAAAATAACATGGCCAAAGAAAGTTATCCCTACAAAATCATATAGTCTGGCTCTGCTCTATCTTCACCACACAAAATATTTAAATCATGCACAACCCCGATGACAAGCCAAGCAATTGTTTCATACTTTTGGTGTTCTCAAACTTTTTCAATCTTCATGCAATACATGAGCGTGAGCCATGGATACAGCACTATAGGTGGAATAGAATGGTGGTTGTGGAGAAGACAAAAAGGAGAAGATAGTCTCACATCAACTAGGCATATCAACGGGCTATGGAGATGCCCATTAATAGATATTAATGTGAGTGAGTAGGGATTTCCATGCAACGGATGCACTAGAGCTATAAGTGTATGAAAGCTCAATAATGAAAACTAAGTGGGTGTGCATCCAACCTGCTTGCTCACGAAGACCTAGGGCAATTTGAGGAAGCCCATCATTGCAATATACAAGTCAAGTTCTATAATGAAAAATTCCCACTAGTATATGAAAGTGACAAATCAAGAGACTCTCTATCATAAAGATCATGGAGCTACTTTGAAGCACAAGTGTGGTAAAAGGATAGTAGCATTGTCCCTTCTCTCTTTTCTCTCATATTTTTTGTTGGGCCTTTCCTCTTTTTTTATGGCCTATTTTTTTTTCTTTTTTTCGTCCGGAGTCTCATCCCGACTTATGTGGGAATCATAGTCTCCATCATCCTTTCCTCACTTGGGACAATGCTCTAATAATGATGATCATCACACTTTTATTTACTTACAACTTAAGAATTACAACTCAATACTTAGAACAAAATATGACTCTATATGAATGCCTCCGGCGGTGTACCGGGATATGCAATGAATCAAGAGTGACATGTATGAAAATAATGAACGGTGGCTTTGCCACAAATACGATGTCAACTACATGATCATGCAAAGCAATATGACAATGATGGAGCGTGTCATAGTAAACGGAACGGTGGTAAGTTGCATGGCAATATATCTCGGAATGGCTATGGAAATGCCGTGATAGGTAGGTATGGTGGCTGTTTTGAGGAAGGTAATGGTGGGTGTATGATACAGGCGAAAAGTGCGCGGTAGTAGAGAGGCTAGCAATGGTGGAAGGGAGAGAGTGCGTATAATCCATGGACTTAACATTAGTCATAAAGAACTCACATACTTATTGCAAAGATATAGTAGTTATCAAAACAAAGTATTACACGCATGCTCCTTGGGGGATAGATTGGTAGGAAAATACCATCGCTCGTCCCCGACCGCCACTCATAAGGAAGACAATCAATAAATAAATCATGCTCCTACTTCATCACATAACGGTTCACCATACGTGCATGCTACGGGAATCACAAACTTTAACACAAGTATTTCTCAAATTCACAACTACTCAACTAGCATGACTCCAATATCACCATCTTCATATATCAAAACAATTATCAAGCATCAAACTTCTCTTAGTATTCAATGCACTTATAAGAAAGTTTTTACTAATCTTGAATTCCTATCATATTAGGACTAATTTCTCAATTAAAGCAAATTACCATGCTGTTTTGTAGGACTCTCAAAATAATATAAGTGAAGCATGAGAGAACAATAGTTTCTATAAAACAAACCACCGCCGTGCTCTAAAAAATATAAGTGAAGTACTAGAGCAAAAACTATATAGCTCAAAAGATATAAGTGAAGCACACAGAGTATTCTAATAAATTCGAATCATGTGTGTCTCTCTCAAAAGGTGTGTACAGCAAGGATGATTGTGGTAAACTAAAAAGAAAAGACTCAAATCATACAAGACGCTCCAAGCAAAACACATATCATGTGGTGAATAAAAATATAGCTCCAAGTAAAGTTACCGATGGACGAAGACGAAAGAGGGGATGCCTTCCGGGGCATCCCCAAGCTTTGGCTTTTTGGTGTCCCTGGATTTACCTTGGGGTGCCTTGGGAATCCCCAAGCTTAGGCTCTTGCCACTCCTTGTTCCATAATCCATCAAATCCTTACCCAAAACTTGAAAACTTCACAACACAAAACTTAACAGAAAATCTCGTGAGCTCCGTTAGCGAAAGAAAACAAAACACCACTTCAAGGTACTGTATTGGAATCATTATTTATTTATATTGGTGTTAAACCTACTTTATTCCAACTTCTCTATGGTTTATAAACTCTTTTACTAGCCATAGATTCATCAAAATAAGCAAACAACACAAGAAAAACAGAATCTGTCAAAAACAGAACAGTCTGTAGTAATCTGTAACTAACGCAAACTTCTGGAACTCAAACAAATCTACCAAAATAGGAAGAGCTAGATAATTTGTTTATTGATCTGCTGCAATTGGAATCAGTATTTTATCGCTCTCTGGTGATTTTTAACAATTGTTTTCGTGAACAGAAAGTTTCTGGAATTTTCAGCAAGATCAAATAACTATCATCCAAGAAGATCCTATAGGTTTCACTTGGCACAAAACTCTAATTAAAACATAAAAACACATCTAACCAGACGCTAGATCAAAGATTTATTCCTAAACAGAAGCAAAAAGGAAAAAAAACTAAAATAAAATTGGGTTGCCTCCCAACAAGCGCTATCGTTTAACGCCCTTAGCTAGGCATAAAAGCAAGGATAGATCTAGGTATTGCCATATTTGGTAGGCAATCCATAAGTAACTCTCATAATAGATTCATAAGGTAATTTTATTTTCTTTCTAGGACAGTGTTCCATGCCTTTCCTTAACGGAAATTGGAATCTAATATTTCTTTCCATCATATCAATAATTGCACCAATCGTTCTAAGGAAAGGTCTACCAAGAATAATAGGACATGAAGGATTGCAATCTATATCAAGAACAATGAAATCTACGGGCACATAGTTCCTATTTGCAACAATAAGAACATCATTTATTCTTCCCATAGGTTTCTTAATAGTGGAATCCGTACGATGCAAGTTTAGAGAACAATCATCAAATTCACGGAAACCTAGCAAATCACACAAAGTTTTCGGAATCGTGGAAACACTAGCACCCAAATCACACAAAGCATAGCATTCATGATCTTTAATTTTAATTTTAGTTGTAGGTTCCCATTCATCATAAATTTTTCTAGGGATAGAAATTTCCAACTCAAGTTTTTCTTCATAAGATTGCATCAAAGCATCTACGATATGTTTAGTAAAAGCTTTATTTTGGCTATAAGCATGAGGAGAATTTTTTCTTCGGCTTGCAACAAGGAAATACAATCTATCAAAGAGCAATTATCATAAATAAATTCCTTGAAATCCAAGATAGTGGGTTCATTGATATCTAAAGTTTTAACCTCTTCAATCCCACTTTTACCAATTTTTGCATGAAGATCTAAAAACTCTGAATTTTTGGGACGCCTTCTAGCTAAAGTAGACTCATCTCCAGTCCCATCATTATCAAGATTCATATTGAAAAACAAAGATTTAATAGGGGACACATCAATAACTTTTAGATCTTCATCTTTATTCTCATAAAAACTAGAAGAACACGCTCTTACAAAGCAATCTTTCTTAGCACGCATCCTAGCGGTTCTTTCTTTGCACTCATCAATGGAAATTCTCATGGCTTTGAGAGACTCATTGATGTCATGCTTAGGTGGAATAGATCTAAGCTTCAAAGAATCAACATCAAGAGAAATTCTATCAACGTTCCTAGCCAATTCGTCAACTTTAAGAATTTTTTCTTCAGGCAAAGTATTGAAAGTCTTTTGCGAATTCATAAAATCTTTAACACTAGTCTCAAAATCATAGGGCAACTTATTAAAATTTCCATAAGAATTGTTGTAGGAATTACCATAATTATTAGAGGAATTACTAGGATAAGGCCTAGGATTAAAGTTTCCTCTATAAGCGTTGTTACCGAAATTATTCCTACCAACAAAATTCACATCCATAGATTCATTATTATTCTAAATCAAGGTAGACAAAGGAATATCATTAGGATCAGAAGGAACACTCTTATTAGCAAACAACTTCATAAGTTCATCCATCTTTCGACTCAAAACATTAATTTCTTCTATCACATGCACTTTTTTTACTAGTAGATCTTTCGGTATGCCATTGAGAATAATTAACCATAATATTATCTAGGATTTTAGTAGCTTCTCCTAAAGTGATTTCCATAAAAGTGCCTCCCGTGGCCGAATCTAAAAGATTTCTAGAAGCGAAATTCAATCCGGCATAAATTTTTTGTATAATCATCCACAAATTCAAACCATGAGTAGGGCAATTACGTATCATTAATTTCATCCTCTCCCAAGCTTGTGCAACATGTTCATGATCAAGTTGCTTAAAATTCATAATATCGTTTCTAAGAGAGATGATCTTAGCGGGAGGAAAATACTTAGAGATAAAAGCATCTTTGCACTTATTCCAAGAATCAATACTATTTTTAGGCAAAGACGAAAGCCAAGTTTTAGCACGATCTCTAAGCGAGAAAGGAAATAGCTTCAATTTAACAATATCATTGTCCACATCTTTATTCTTTTGCATATCACACAAATCAACAAAGCTATTTAGATGGGTAGCGGCATCTTCTCTAGGAAGGCCGGCGAATTGATCTTTCATGACAAGATTCAACAAGGCAGCATTAATTTCACAAGATTCAGCATCGGTAAGAGGAGCTAAGAAAATCATTGTTGTTGGTATAGGTAAAGTCACACAACTTAGTATTGTCTTGAGCCATCATGACAAGCAAGCAATCCAACACAAGAGCAAACAAGAAGCAAGCGAAAAAGAGGGTGAATGGAAAAAGAGGGCGAATAAAACGGCAAGGGTGAAGTGGGGGAGAGGAAAACAAGAGGCAAATGGCAAATAATGTAATGCGAGGGATAAGAGTTTGTGTGGGTACTTGGTATGTCTTGACTTGTGCGTAGACTCCCCGGCAACGGCGCCAGAAATCCTTCTTGCTACCTCTTGAGCACTGCGTTGGTTTTCCCTTGAAGAGGAAAGGGTGATGCAGTAAAGTAGCGTAAGTATTTCCCTCAGTTTTTGAGAACCAAGCTATCAATCCAGTAGGAGACTACGCTCGAGTCCCACGCACCTACACAAACAAATAAGAACCCCGCAACCAACGCGATAAAGGGGTTGTCAATCCCTTCACGGTCACTTACGAGAGTGAGATCTGATAGAGATGATAAGATAATATTTTTGGTATTTTTATGATAAAGAGTAAAAGTAAAGAAAGCAAAATAAATGGCAAAAGAAATAGCTAGTTGGCGGGAGATTAATATGATGGAAAATAGACCCGGGGGCCATAGGTTTCACTAGTTGCTTCTCTCAAGATAGCATAAATATTACGGTGGGTAAACGAATTACTGACGAGCAATTGATAGAATTGAGCATAGTTATGAGAATATCCAGGTATGATCATGTATATAGGCATCACGTCCGTGAGAAGTAGACCAACTCCTGCCTGCATCTACTACTATTACTCCACACATCGACCGCTATCCAGCATGCATCTAGAGTATTAAGTTCATAAGAACAGAGTAACGCTTTAAGAAAGATGACATAATGTAGAGGGATAAACTCATGCAATATGATATAAACCCCATCTTTTCATCCTCGATGGAAACAATACAATACGTGTCGTTTCCCTTACTGTCACTGGGATCGAGCACCGCAAGATTGAACCCAAAGCTAAGCACTTCTCCCATTGCAAGGAAGATCAATCTAGTAGGCCAAACCAAACTGATAATTCGAAGAGACTTGCAAAGATAACTAATCATACATAAAAGAATTCAGAGGAGATTCAAATATTGTTCATAGATAATCTTGATCATAAACCCACAATTCATCGGATCTCGACAAACACACCGCAAAAAGAAGAGTTACATCAAATAGATCTCGAAGAGAATCGCGGAGAACTTTGTATTGAGATCCAAAGAGAGAGAAGAAGCCATCTAGCTAATAACCATGGATCCGAAGGTCTGAGGTAAACTACTCACACATCATTGGAGAGGCTATGGTGTTGATGTAGAAGCCCTCCGTGATCGATGCCCCCTTCGGCGGAGCGCCGGAAAAGGCCCCAAGACGGGATCTCACGGGTACAGAAGGTTGCGACGGTGGAGCTAGGTTTTTGTGGTGCTCCTCGATGGTTTGGGGGTACGTAGGTATATATAGGAGGAAAAAGTAGGTCCGTGGATCCACGAGGGGCCCACGAGGGTGGAGGGCGCGCCCAGGGGGGGTAGGCGCGGCCCCTGCCTCGTGGCCTCCTCGTCGGTTGCTTGACGTCCACTCCAAGTCCTCTGGATCACGTTTGTTCCAAAAATCACGTTCCCGAAGGTTTTATTCCGTTTGGACTCCGTTTGATATTCCTTTCCTTCGAAACATTGAAATAGGCAAAAAAAACTGCAATTCGGGCTGGGCCTCCGGTTAATAGGTTAGTCCCAAAAATAATATAAAAGTGTATAAATAAGCCCATAAAACATCCAAAACAGAATATATAATAGCATGGAGCAATCAAAAATTATAGATACGTTGGAGACGTATCATTATACAGATCGTGTGCTGTGAGATCGACAAGGTAAACTGATTCGAGAATGGTTAATAAAATCTAAGACCATTGCGTATTAATGTCAAAATACTGCTAGCAATATACAAGTCTCATACGATGCCATTTCAACGATTGTACCACAAAAGCTCGAAATATTACAAGGTTCAAATTCAAGAGTTATATGGCTCAAATTCGAAGATTACAAGGTTCAAACAGATATTAGAAATGAAGTTCAGCTCATCAACTGCAAACGCTCGCGCTGATGGGCTGAATATGGATACCAGAGAGGTTCAAAATAATATCACCGCTTCTAAGTCTAGCTTCGAAACCTCACAATTTTTGCAAAGGGGTCAGCCACTGAGAAATCATGTATGGGGTTGACCCGATGACTTCCGATTACTTTGTCATCTGAAGTTCCAAAAGGAAATTCAGCATTTTTGGAGCCTACTCCATTCTGCCGCAGGCGCCGGCGCTGATCAACAGACCATTCATTTTTGCAAAATAAATGTAGGGCAAACCTCATTTCCTTCAGCACCCTTGCTCTGAGAACAAAGAACCTGGCGAATATAATCTCTGGTAAGGTCCCTCGGTAGGAGTTCAATGTAATTTCTGGGAGATGCAGATCTAGGCATTCGACGTGATTGTTATACTGTATCACATTATCCACCACTGGGCCTAATCTTATATGCAAAAGAAGAAAACGTGTTAGTGCCTACATGCAGTTTTGAACATTACTATAGGCCTAGCTATTTGGTTTGCAGGATTTGTAAAATGCACTAACATGCCAACTTCGATCTGACATGATTAACATGGGCATTTGATTACATTCTAGAAAAATGTAGCCTTCTTCACAAGAGGTTGGAGTGGATGAAAAGTTCCCTAAGAAAACTAGTACAGATGAATCCAAAGGAGAAATACTTATTGATTGTAACCATATGGATCAAGCAACCAATATGGGGGGCCATGTATGTACTGAAATCCTCCAAAAGAACCTTCAGAGATCGTAGTACATTGTCATTGTAAACTTGGAAAAAGGTGTCACAAATTGAACTCCCTTATGGTTAACATTTAACAGGAAAGGAACATCACCTCGATATATAGCTTCTCCAGGCACGGAAAGCATCTCAGGAAACTGACAACTTGCTCCAGGTCGGGCCCAATAGATTGTAGTGCCAAGACCTTCACTGTGCGCAGTTTCGGGGTCAAGCTTGTCGGAATCATTTTCTGAATGACAAATGAACAAACATCTTCATAATTAGAAATAATGTTAATTTGTAGAAGGAGAGGTAGAAGGCGGCCGTTGTACCTGAACGGGTGTGGATCCAATAACATGTTCGGAGCCAATGGCCGTCCTCTTGCATGCGCCAGAACACTTAGATACGCGTCATGAATCTTATGGTTGCAAAATGGGCATCCATAGCCGTCGTTCCAGGTCCTAATACGCCAGTTCATTCCCGCATAAAGCTCCCTCTGGATTCGCCTCTTGTACCTCCTCTGGGCATCTTCATCCTCGCTGTCCACATCGTCAGATAGCACCTATACAAATAGTAAAACAAATTTGGCATCAAATCACTGATTACATGCCGTGAAGTAGGATTAGGAATTTATGGCTATTTATTTATACATATCCAGAGATTATGGTTCGATTTTAAGCACAGTCATCTATGTACAGACCAATCTTGAAGAAAATACTGGCACAAACATATGTAGGTCATTCAAAATCAATTGTCAAGTCCTGGCTAGGAATTATTAGCACGAACACTAACCCTAGTCGGATTACCAACAGAAATCATTTGCACAGATGAAACAACTAATCACTTATCACCTGTACCATTCAAACAATCAATACACTACACGAATCTAAAGAAACTTACTCAGATTTCATGGATTTGGAGAACATAACCACAGGATTTCTATTCCAAAAGGGGGAGGCAGGAGTAACCAGAGAAACCCTATGATCTCTTGGACACATAAATGGGTATAGATGACTAACCAGCTGTCCACCGTCGTCGGAGTTGTCGCCGGAGTGCTCGTCGGAGTCGTCGCCGGAGTGGTTGTCGGAGTCGGGGTCGAACTCCGCCTCCGGCTGTGGAAGCTCGACGCCGTCGACGACGTCAGGGTGCAGCGATAACTCGCCGGCGGTGACGGCAACCTCTATCTCCATCTCCATGCCGTGCTCCGGTGCTTTAGCAGCCCCGGCGTCACCACTCCCTCCGATGGGGCGCTTTGGTGGCATCCTCATACACTGACGGCTTTGAGGACAGAGAGCGGCGTCGAGGATGCAAGCGGAGAGAGAGGATTGTGTGTGCGTAGCGAGGATGGGGGGTGCGGCCGCTCGGGCGCACCATTAATATGTAGCAGTGGGAGTTGTGGGTGAGAGGCGGGCGGCGGTGAAACCGATGGCTCGCCTCCCGGCGAGCCTCCGCACCGGACTGCTGGCATGCCTACCAAAGTTTCACACAGCTACTCGCACGCCGCCCGATGACACTGCGCAACGAGCACCAAGGGAGTCCTGGATTAAGGGGTCCTCGGGTGTCCGGACTATGTAATGTGGTCCGGACTGATGGGCCGTGAAGATACAAGACCAAAGACTCTCCCATGTCCGGATGGGACTCTCCTTGGCGTGGAAGGCAAGCTTGGTGCCCGGATATGAAGATTCCTTTCTCTGTAAACGACTTTGTACAACCCTAGTCCTCTCCGGTGTCTATATAAACCGGAGGGCTTAGTCCGTAGAGGCAATCGCAATGTAACACCCCGGATGTAACTTTCCATATTTGTAACTCCAACTCTTGCCATTTTCGGCTATGTGCTATGATATTCCCTCCGTGGTTGGGTTTTGTTTTTCGTTTTGCATTTTGTTCTTGTCATGCATCTCATTTCATGTCATCATGTGCATCTCATTTGCATACGTGTTCGTCTCTTGCATCCGAGCATTTTCCCCGTTGTCCGTTTTGCAATCCGGCACTCCCACCTCCTCCGTCGCACCCTCTTGTTTCTTTTTGTGAGCGGGTGTTAAACGTTCTCGGAATGGACCGAGGTTTGCCAAGTGGCCTTGGTATACCACCGGTAGACCAGCTGTCAAGTGTCGTTCCATTTGGAGGTCGTTTGATGCTCCAACGGTTAACCGGGTAACCGTAAAGTCCTTTTGTGTGTTGCAGCAAAACCCCCCTCCAAACAGCCCAAAACCCCTCTAAGTCTCTTCCATGCTCTAGGTCGTTCGATCATGATCGTGTGGGCGAAAACCGTGCTCAATTTGGAGTCTCCTAGCTCCCTCTACCTATAAAAACACCTCCCCCTCCGAAATTTCGGGCAAAACACCCTAACCCTAGCTAAAATCGCCCTCCGCCGCCACCGGACGGGTCCGCCGCCGCTGGACGCTTCTCCACCGCCGCCCGCGTCCAACCGGGAGTTGCCACGTGGTGCCCCCGCCGCCCGTACGCCGCGGCCCGGGGAGCCCGCATCCGGCCCCCACGGCCCGAGCCGGTTCCGCCCGCGCGCCCCGCCTCCTTCCTCCACGCCCCGCGCTTCCTCGCGCCTGAGGCCGCCGTCCGCCGGAGACCGAGCTCCAGCCCGCACCGCCGTTCGCCGCGCCCGTGCCCGAGCTCCTTCGCCGGAGCTCCGCCGCCGCCATCGCCGGATCCGGTCGCGGGAGCCCAAGCCCGGCCAGATCTCGCTCCCCCCCCGAGCTTCCCCCGTCCTACCTCTCCTTCCTCCGACCACCACGACTCCATCTCCGGTGAACTTCGAGCCACGGCGAGCCCGAGCCGGATCCCGATCCGATCCAACGAGAGGGTTGACTTCTGTTTCCCCCTCTGATTTTTCTCCAAGTCCCGATTAATTTCATATTCTGTTGCATACTTCATCATGGCATAACTCTCTGGATATAGCTCCGTTTCGTGCGTGTAATATATCGAAATGTTCTTCTCGAGATGCTCTTCATTTTGTTCCATTTTGCCATGTTCTTTTGAGTCAATCTTGATGCCGATATCTCTGATGCAAGAGTGCTAACTGCTGTTACCTGCTGTTACTTATCAGAACTTGAGGATGTGTTATTTTTGTTACTATTGATGTGTGCACCTTATGGGCATGAGCTCTACATGTGTTTTGATGTATGCCATGCCATATTTACATAGGTGTATGACATGTATTTTTGTGATCTATGTGGTGACTAGTACAAGCATGCAAACTAGGCTTCGTGATGTTTTTGATTTCAGAGACTTAGTAATTTTACCAAGTCTTTGTCTGCTGTTATTTTGTTACTTTGTATCCATGTGGCTACAGAGAGATCCATGCACCTTTTGGTGATGTTGAGTAAGGATGTTTTGTAGATATAGTTGTGCTCTATCCATCTATGCCCCTGTTTGCAATTATGTAGTCCCTAGCATGTCTTAATCTTGCTCTACGTTTGCTATAAAATATTTCTGGCAGATTGTTTACGTGTTATTCAATTTTGCCAAGGTTGTTGTAGTTGTTTCATACATGATATGTACTTGCTCTTGCCATGGATAGCTTCATAAACATGTCATATTGCTGTAGGTATGCTTGTTTTGTCATGCATTGCTTTGTGGTGAGTGCATCAAGCTCACCAAGATGCCTTCAAATTACTGTTTCTGCCATGCTCTGTTTTCTGCCAAGTCTGAAACCTGTTAAGGAAACTTGCTATGTTTACATGGTTGCCATCATATCTTCTGGTCCTTTTTGGCTCATGCTCAGTAAGGGACTTTTGTTCTATGCATTTAGTAGATTCATGCCATGCCTTGTTTTGCTATGTTAAGTTCCTGTAGCATGTTGATTTCTTGCTCTGAACATTGCTACCTGATGCTGTTTCAGGCATGTCCAGTAATTTCACTAAGTCTGTGAACCTGATATCTTTTGCACTTTTGCCATGCTTGTTTGAACCTGTTGTGTTGTGATCTAGCCGTAGCTCAGTGTTCCTCTTTTGTCAACCATCTACTCTAGATTACTGTCATGTTTTGTTGCTATGTTGGAGTGCTGTAGCATAGTTACTTGATGTATTCTAAGTGATATCATGCTGTTAATCGCAGAATCGTGTCATTCTTGTTTTGCTTGCCATTTGCAAACCGTGCATCCGTTTCCGGTGATCTTTATATCGATTTCGACCGAAATCATCTCATCTTTCCATTGGCATGCTTGGAATTCCAAGTTACTGCCTTGTTCATAATTCTTCTTCCGGAGCACGCATATGCATCGCATACCACATCTCGCATATCATACATGTTTTGCATCATGTAGCTTGTGCATTTCCCGTGATTGATTGTGGTTCCGTTGCTTGTGTTCTTGTTTTGGGTAGAGCCGAGAGACGAGTTCGTGAATGAGGAACCTGTTGAGTACGCTTACGAGGATCAAGCTTTCGACAACTCTGAGAACCTTGCAAGCAAGATGACCATACCCTCGAAATCACTTCTATCTTTGCTTTGCTAGTTGTTCGTTCTATTGCCATGTTGTGCTACCTACCACGTGCTATATCATGCCTTCCATATTTGCCATGTCAAGCCTCTAACCATCCTTTCCTAGCGAACCGTTGTTTGGCTTAGTTACCGCTTTTGCTCAGCCCTTCTTATAGCGTTGCTAGTTGCAGGTGAAGTTGAAGTTGGTTCCATGTTGGAACATGGATATTTTGGAATATCACAATATGTTTTATTATATTAATGCATCTATATAATTGGTAAAGGGTGGAAGGCTCGGCCTTATGCCTGGTGTTTTGATCCACTCTTGCCGCCCTAGTTTCCGTCATACCGGTTTTATGTTCCTTGAGTTTGCGTTCCTTACGCGGTTGGGTGATTTATGGGACCCCCTTGACAGTTCGCCTTGAATAAAACTCCTCCAGCAAGGCCCAACCTTGGTTTTACCATTTGCCACCTAAGCCTTTTTCCCTTGGGTTTTCGCGAGCCCGAGGGTCATCTTTATTTTAACCCCCGGGCCAGTGCTCCTCCGAGTGTTGGTCCAAACTAGAGCACCGTGCGGGACCATCCCTTGGCAACTTGGGTTATGTTGGTACCTGTACGCTTGGCTTATCCGGTGTGCCCTGAGAACGAGATATGTGCAGCTCCTATCGGGATTTGTCGGCACAGCGGGGGGTCTTGCTGGTCTTGTTTTACCATTGTCAAAATGTCTTGTAAACCGGGATTCCGAGACTGATCGGGTCTTTCCGGGAGAAGGTTTATCCTTCGTTGACCGTGAGAGCTTATGATGGGCTAAATTGGGACACCCCTGCAGGGTATTATCTTTCGAAAGCCGTGCCCGCGGTTATGAGGCAGATGGGAATTTGTTAATGTCCGGTTGTAGAGAACTTGTCACTTGACCCAATTAAAATACATCAACTGTGTGTGTAGCCGTGATGGTCTCTTCTCGGCGGAGTCCGGAAAGTGAACACGGTTTGAGTTATGCATGAACGTAAGTAGTTTCAGGATCACTTCTTGATCATTTCTAGCTTCGCGACCGTTGCGTTGCTTCTCTTCTCGCTCTCATTTGCGTATGTTAGCCACCATATATGCTTAGTGCCTGCTGCAGCTCCACCTCATTACACCATCCTTTCCTATAAGCTTAAATAGTCTTGATCTCGCGGGTGTGAGATTGCTGAGTCCTCGTGACTCACAGATTCTACCAAAACAGTTGCAGGTGCCGACGATGCCAGTGCAGATGACGCAACCGAGCTCAAGTGGGAGTTCGACGAGGAACGTGGTCGTTACTATGTTTCTTTTCCTGATGATCAGTAGTGGAGCCCAGTTGGGACGATCGGGGATCTAGCATTTGGGGTTATCTTATTTTCATTTGGATTTGACCGTAGTCGGTCTATGTGTGGATTTTGGATGATGTATGAATTAATTTATGTATTGTGTGAAGTGGCGATTGTAAGCCAACTCTCGTTATCCCATTCTTGTTCATTACATGGGATTGTGTGAAGATGACCCTTCTTGCGACAAAACCACAATGCGGTTATGCCTCTAAGTCGTGCCTCGACACGTGGGAGATATAGCCGCATCGTGGGTGTTACAAGTTGGTAATCAGAGCCATCCCCGACTTAGGATCCCCCTGCTTGATCGAATCGCTGGTGTTGTTGAGTCTAGAACAAAAATGTTTTGAGTCTTAGGATTATATATATCGGAGAGTAGGATTCTTTTTACTCCTCAGTCCCTTCATTGCTCTGGTGAGGCCTCCTGACGTTGAAGTTTTGACTCTTCTCTCCTCAAATTTCACTAAAATTTTTTTACGATCACGCGGGTATCTTAGAATCATTCTGATGGTTTTGTGACAAGAACATTGTTCTTGGTGCCTCCTGACATTTAGGGGTTGTGGCAGTGTCCCGGGGAGTTGAGCTCCGAGGTGTTGTCGTCACAATTTTATCATTGCAGTTCTGGAATACCTGAGTTTCGCCGACATCGAAATCTCTTTTATGCAGTTGTTGGTGAGATCACCTCGACGCCACCCAGTACTGGGGCGGGAGTTCAGGAGTATTGCCATAACTCGTATAACGGATGCTTTTCGAAGGTTGAGGTACACGATTTCCGAAGGTTTCTTGGTTATGTGTTGACGGATGGATACAACTGGATCTAGGGATTGCTAGTTTGGGTGATATATTTTGTGTCCCCTGTATCCCCAACACCAGATTGCATAACCAGAAAGTTTCGGGAGTTTATAAGTGGGAATTCAAGTATCTCCCAGGATATCTTTCCGATAGACGCATGATATGAGATTGGGGTTCGACGTCTAGTGGTCCGCCTTTCCACGGTTGGTTTTACAGTGGTCTCGTAGTGTCTTAAAGAGTCCTTGGCTATGCCGACTCGGGGACGCTTCGTATGTCATGTGCACTGCCTTGTACATGATGGTGCTGTACGATCGAGCCCTGTGTGGGCCCCACCACGAAAACTTCGGACGAAATCTCTATCATATGTTTGTTCCGGCTTATTCTGCAAGCCAATACTTTGTTTTGTTTTGAATTGTGGTATTCGAGTTGCCTCGAAGTCAAATGTTGATTCCATACCTTTTTCTAAGTGGCTTCTCAACTTAATGGAAGTGTGATGATTTACTATGGAATTCATTCGTTCATCCTCGTTCGAATGTTTATTGTGAAGAATATATGTTGCAATTTCTATCCGTTGATTCAACTTGTCTATTTGTCTATCAAGATGCTAACGGATGTCACCCTCTTCAGGATGGCTCCGCCAACGCGTCAGAATCCGGAACGCAATGAAGGGAGTCAGGCGAACCCTCCGCCACCACCTCCGCCTCCGGAGGCATGGCAAGCTATCATGGCAGCCACCAACGCCCAATGCTCAGATGATTCTGCAACTCTTGCAAGAACGCACCCAAGGGCAAGGCAATCAAGGAAATCAAGGCCAAGGCAACAATCAGCCTCACTTCGCTACTCTCAACCAGTTTCTCGCAAATCAGCCCAAGTCTTTCAGCTACTGTGCCGAGGCCACAGATGCCGATGATTGGCTCGTGGACATCAACAAGCATTTTGAATGTAGCAATGTTAGGCCTCATGATTTTGTCAAGTGCGCTTCTTTTCAGCTCAAGGACCAAGCTGCTGATTGGTATCAACAATACAAAGATTCCAGAGGAGGTCGTGTGATCACTTGGACTGACTTCTGTCGGGACTTCAAAGCGCACCACATTCCACAAAGTGTTGTTGAGAGCAAGCGTGAGGAGTTCCGCAATCTCAAGCAAGGCAACATGTCTGTGTATCAATTCAACATCCAGTTTCAGAAACTTGCTCGCTTCGCTAAACAAGACGTTCCTGATGAAAAGAGCATGATCTATCACTTCAGAGGTGGCCTTAGAGAGGATCTGCAGTTAGCTCTCGTTCTTGTTGAGCCTACTCGGTTTGATCAATTCTACAATATGGCACTGAAGCAAGAGGCTGCTCAGCTCAAGTGTGAGGCTTCTAAGAAGAGAGTCAGGGACGCAGTTCAGTCTTTTTCTTCCTCACTAGTGGCTGCTAAGCAACAGAAGTTCTGGTTGCCTCCTCCTCCTCCGTTTCGTCAGCCTTACCAGCAGAAGAACAAAGGTGGCCATGGATCTTCCCACTCTTCCAACCCTGGCTATCAGAACAAGTCTCAGAATCAAGCTCCAAAGTCGAATGCTCCTTATCATCGTCCACTCTCAGAGGTGACTTGCAACAAGTGTCAGCAGAAAGGTCACTATGCTAACAAATGCTTCAACCAAAGGCGCCTTCCGCCTCCTCCTCCGTTGAGATCTTCCAGCAATGCAGTGGTCAAGCATAATCCCAAGTATGCAAAGGTGAACATGATGAATGCAGCTCAAGCGGAGGAATCTACTGATGTGATAATGGGTAATCTCTTTGTTAACGACTTTCCTGCAAAAGTTCTTTTTGACACTGGTGCATCGCATTGTTTCATGTCAAGATCATTTGTTGCAAAGCATGACTTCATTTCGGAAATTTTGGAAAAACCGATGGGAGTTGTTTCTCCGGGCTCTTCTATGAGGGCTACCACAATGATTCCGGATGTTTCTATCAAGATGGGCAACTATAAATTTCTGTCTAAACCTTTTGTTCTTGGTGACTCAGATATTGATCTAATTCTCGGGATGGACTGGCTTTCTAAGCACAAGGCTCAACTTGATTGTGCTGCCAGGGAAATTCAATTGACACACTCTTCTGAGGATGTGATTATCTATGCCGCTCGTGATGAAACCATTCGGTTGTTTTCTCTCAATGATAAGGGCGAGTTGAATGCGATCTCTCAAATTCCAGTCGTTTGTGAGTACCAAGATGTCTTTCCAGAAGAGCTTCCGGGTATGCCTCCTCACCGGCCAGTTGAGTTTGTTATCGATCTTGAGCCCGGCACTGAACCCGTTTGCAAGCGTCCTTACAAGCTTGGACCCAAGGAGCTGAATGAATTGAAGAAACAGCTCGATGAACAAGAGCGTCTGGGTTTGATCAGACCGAGTTCATCTCCATGGGGTTGTGGTGTTCTTTTTGTCCAGAAGAAGGATGGCACGGAACGACTTTGTGTCGACTACCGTCCATTGAATAAGAAGACAATCAAGAACAAGTATCCACTTCCCAACATCAATGAGCTATTCGAGCAACTTAAAGGTGCTAAAGTATTGTCCAAGCTTGACCTTCGTATGGGTTATCATCAGATTCGCATTCGTGAAGAAGATATTCCCAAGACAGCATTCAGAACAAGCTTTGGTTCTTATGAATATACTGTCATGTCTTTCGGCCTTGTCAATGCTCCTCCAACATTCTCTCGGATGATGAATTTCATCTTCAACCCCTATACCAATGAATTCGTCCTGGTGTATCTCGATGATATCTTGGTATTCTCCAAGAATAAGAAGGGTCATGCCAAACATTTGCGATTGGTGCTCGACAAGCTCAGAGAGTATCAATTCTATGCGAAGTTTTAAAAATGTGAGTTTTGACTCGATGAAGTTCTTTACCTTGTTCATATCATCTCTTCCAAGGGCATCGCTGTTAATCCCGAGAAGGTGTCTGCAATTGTGAATTGGGAACCTCCTCAGAATGTCAAGCAGCTTCGCAGTTTTCTTGGTCTTGCAAGCTATTGCCGAAGATTCGTTGAGAATTTCTCTAAGATTGCAAAGCCTCTTTCCAACCTCCTCCAGAAGCATGTGAAGTATGTATGGTCTCCTGAGTGTGACGTTGCTTTCAACACTCTCAAAGAGAAACTCGTCACAGCTCCTGTCTTGACTCCTCCTGACGAATCCAAGCCATTTGAAGTTTTCTGTGATGCTTCTCTTCAAGGTCTCGGTGCTGTGTTAATGCAAGAGAAGAAAGTTGTGGCCTATACCTCTCGTCAGTTGAAGCCCAACGAAAAGAACTACCCCACTCACGATCTTGAGTTGGCGGCAGTTGTCCATGCATTAATAACATGGAGACATCTCTTGTTGGGAAGAAAAGTGGACATTTTCACCGATCACAAGAGTCTCAAGTACATCTTCACTCAGCCCAACCTCAACCTCAGGCAGACTCGATGGGTCGAAATGATTCAAGAGTACAATCCGAGTATTGAATATACTCCAGGCAAAGCCAATGTCATTGCAGATGCTTTGAGCAGGAAGGCTTATTGCAACAGCTTAATCCTCAAGCCATTCCAACCGGATCTTTGTGAAGCTTTCCGCAAGCTGAATCTCCAAGTTGTTCCTCAAGGCTTTCTTGCCAACCTCATAGTCTCTCCTACTTTGGAAGATCAAATTCGTGAGGCACAACTCCTGGATACCATGGTGAAGAAGGTGAAACGTGGTATCGACAAGGGTCTTTCCAAATACAAGTGCTATCGCATTGATGACAGAGACACTTTATTCTTCGAGGACCGGATTGTGGTTCCTAAAGGTGATCTAAGGAAAGTCATTATGAACGAGGCGCACAATTATCTTCTTTCCATTCATCCTGGAAGTACGAAGATGTACCATGACCTCAAGCAGTCGTATTGGTGGACTCGAATGAAGCGAGAAATCGCTCAGTTCGTGAATGAATGTGATGTCTGTCGAAGAGTGAAAGCAGAACACCAACGACCAGCTGGTCTCCTCCAACCTCTTGCTATCCCAGAATGGAAGTTTGATCATATCGAAATGGACTTCGTGACTGGTTTTCCCAAGTCCAAGCGTGGAAGTGATGCTATCTTCGTTGTCATCGACAAGCTTACTAAAGTGGCTCATTTCCTTCCAATCAAAGAATCTATCACAGCAACTCAGTTGGCAGAGCTTTACACCTCTAGGATTGTCTCCTTGCACAGCATTCCATAATTGATTTCTTCAGATCGTGGAAGCATCTTCACTTCTAAGTTCTGGGACTCCTTCCAGAAGGCCATGGGCACCAACAATTCGCTTCAGCACAGCTTTCCATCCTCAAACTAGTGGCCAAGTCGAGCGAGTCAATCAAATCCTTGAAGATATGCTCAGGGCTTGTGTCATTTCCTTTGGCATGAAATGGGAAGATTGTCTTCCATATGCCGAATTCTCCTACAACAACAACTTCCAAGCGAGTTCGGGCAAGGCCCCATCCGAAATCCTCTATGGCAGAAAGTGCCGTACTCCTCTCAATTGGTCAGAGACTGGTGAACGCCAACTTCTTGGCAATGACTTAATCACAGAGGCTGAAGAAATGTGTAAAGTCATCCGTGAAAATCTCAAAGCCGCGCAATCGCGCCAGAAGAGTTACCATGATAGTAAGCACCGTGATTTGGCTTTCGAGATCGGAGACCATGTCTACCTCCGCGTCTCTCCAATGAAAGGCACTCGTCGCTTCGGTATCAAAGGGAAGCTTGCCCCTAGATACATGGGTCCTTTCAAGATCATTGGCAAAAGAGGCAACCTCGCCTATCAACTTGAGCTTCCTTCCAACTTCGCGAACGTGCACGATGTGTTCCACGTGTCACAGCTTCGCAAGTGCTTCAAGACGCCTGAGCGCACTATCAACTTCGAAGAGATTGTCACGGCAGATGTCCTCGAGCTAGGACTTAGTCGTGGAGCCATCACAGCTTGGAAGCTTAAAGGGGTTAAACGGGACAAGGAACCCGGGGTTATACTGGTTCGGCCCCTTACGGTGAAGGTAAAAGCCTACGTCCAGTTGAGGTGGTATTGCTTACGGGTTCGATGACCAGGGAGCTTAATCGCTATGCCCGGCTCTCGACGAGATCTTACTTGTCCCTAAACCACCTCCGGGTCGTCCCTTTATATAGAGAGGTTGACGCCCAGCGGCTCTCAGAGTCCCGGCCGGCTCATAAGAGTGTCCGGCTCGGACTCTCAACTATTCTTGCCTTACACTACAAGTCTTGCCATACGGCGGTTTATCACTACGGGCCTTAAGCCTCCTCCGGGTCTTAAGCCCATTATGTAACCCGCCGTCTTCAAGCTTGATACTGGGCTTCACGTGATGACCATTATGATGTAACCCGGCCCCTCCTGGGCGGGTGACTCTAATGGTTATATCCTCAACATTAGGCCCCAGATTGATTTGAACCGGTTCATGTCAATCTTCAATTCCTTTGAGAGAAAAAATCTTCCGGCTTATGGTCGGGCGAAGGTTATAACCCGCATGATGTCATCTCCGGATTCCTGGTAACCCGCCATGACGTCATCTTCCATTAAGTCCATTTTTTATTCCGTTATACTCCAACGGATCTTATCTTTAATGGCTATCCCAAAAATCGAGGCGCTTTCGTGGCGAGATAATCACGTCGTGGCCTCCTCGTTTCTCGCGCCCACTTATGAGCCTCACCTTATAAATAGCCCGGCCCATGAGCCTCCAGTTACTCGTCGCCTCTATCTTCTTCCTCCTCTCGCCACTGTGCTGCCGCCCGAGCTCCGCCGCCGCCGCCGCGGGTTTCCTCGTCTTCACCCACTCAGGCGGGTGCATCAACCTGACGTGACCAGAGAAACGCGACGAACCTCCGCCGTAACTCCGCATCTGTAAGTCCCTGCACGTCTCCACCGTAGATCCGCATTAGGGTTCCACTGTTCTTCCTCTGTTCTTCGCTGTTCTTGTCGAGTTCCCTGTAGTTCTTCCACTATAGTCATGTTTGATCCAAGAGTAGTACAGAGCTCCTGCGGTAGTTGTTGCACATCCATTTTTACACTAGCAGATCCCCTTTGTTTGAAATAAGATCACATTCTGAATCCATGAACTTCTTCTGCGTCAGTTCTAGGTCTAGAAAATTTTCTCTTTAGCCGACCGTTTTGATCCAAAATAATTACTGCGATCTGTGAAACTTGTTTTCGCCACACTTAGTCAAAAATTGCATCTGTTTAGCTATGGCGGCTCACATTTCCGGCTTAAAAGAAGCCACGCGCTGTAAAATTTCCGGCTCATTTATGATAAAGCTGTAGACAATTTGAATTACTCACGATACCCTCAGCGGCTTAGATAACCCGATGCAATTAGCCATATGTCATTAGGCCCCTTCATAAGCCGCCATTTTGAGTATAGAACTGTAGACGTCTGCCGGCTTATAATTGAACCGGACATTTTCCTTTTGTCATAGGCTTCATCTTTCACAATGCCACCCAAAGCTCCCAAGGCACCCATCACGTGCAACTGGATGTGATCCAATGTCACCGACGACACCTTAGCTGATTTCATAAAGACGGGTTACTTGCCCAAGAAGGAGATCATGTCTTATCGTGCCCCTGACCCGTCGGAGGAAAGACCTCAACCAAGAGATGGTGAGGTGGTGATATTTGCTGATCACATGAGCCGGGGCTTCGCACCGCCCGGCTCAAAATTCTTTAGAGAGGTTCTGAACTTCTTTGATCTGCGGCCGCAAGACATAGGACCCAATTCCGTGTCAAATATTTGCAACTTCCAAGTATTCTGCGAAGTCTATCTTAGAGAAGAGCCCAGCCTACTGCTCTTTAGGGAGTTGTTCTATCTGAATTGCTAGAATGAGTGTGCCAACGGGCCAACTTGGAACTTGGCGGAATCTCCATTCAACGACGGAGAGACTGCCTTTTCCCTTACGCTGAACCGCCAAGCCATCCAAAGGACTGGAACCAGACGTGGTTCTACTACCAGGACACCTCTCCGGCTGATGAGAGCCCTCTGCCCGGCTTTCGTGCCCTGCGTCTGGAGCTAAATCACCCTCTGCCAGACAAACTATCTCAAGCGGAGCGTCAACCTCTGATCCCCACCATCAACAAGATTAAGGCTCTCCTGGGAAACTGCCTCAACGGCATTGATCTGGTCCGGGTCTGGATCTCTTGGCGGGTGATCCCCTTGAGCCGCCGCCCCGGCTTAATGTGCGATTACACGGGCCGGAAAGATGACCCTCTGCGGCACAGCCCCAACGATCTTCCTGAGGATGTCGTGGACGACATGACCAAGTCTCTCCTGAATGAGAGCTTAGCCGACTGTGGAAAAACCGGCTTAAACCCCTTCTGCCGAGCTAACCTCGCTCCGGCGGTAAGCCACTGACCTGAACACCTTGGTTTTCCTTTTAATAGCTTTCATCTGAACCTTTAAGAAACCTTTGTTGTATGTTTCAGGCTAATGACTAGTTCTGGAAGGTCAAATATGACCATGAGGCAGCCAAAAAAGCCAGGAAGGCTAAGAAAGCCGCCAGGAGAGCCGCTCCCCGTAAGAAGGGAAGCAGGCCTACTGCCTCAGAGCTGCTTCAGCTAAGTGACAGCTCCGAGTCTGAGGTAACCCCTGAATCTGTAGGCTCTTCTTTTGTTTCTTGTGTACTACTATCCGCCTTATCAATATTGATCATTAGCAGGATGATACCGGAGCGAGTAACCCGGTGACTGAAGAGGTAACGACACTTTCCTCCGACTCGGAGCCCTTGCCAAGGCTAAAAGTCCGAAGAGTAACCCGGAAAGTAAGATTTTCACATCCTTTAGCTTATCAAGATCCTCAATTTCTTTTGAAGCAACAGATTCATGATAGCCGGCAGCACACCCAGACCAACAAGGATGCAGACCTCTCCTCCGGCTTACCTGAAGCATCAAGGAAGCGCCGGACTGAGGTTATCTCCAACTTATATCCTTTTCATCCTTTGGCGGGCATTACTCGTCAGCCGCTCAATTCTTCTGATTCCAATTATCAGGAAACTTCACCTTCCTCTGGTGATTCTATGGAATCAAACCTGCCGGCTTTCAAGAGCGCACCCGGGTAACGATGATCATCTTGTGTTGTGCTTATCTTTACTCATGCTTTTATACTAACCTTTATCCTTTCAGTGCCCAGGCAAAGCTCAGCAAGAGGGCGAAGAAGAATAAACCGGTCGAAGAGCCGGTCTTGACTGAACCGGAGGTTTCAGGTCAAGAGCCGCCAGCTGCCTCTGCTCCCGAAGCCACCGCTCCAACCGACGAGCCAATCATAGAGACTTCTGCTAACCCGGAGATCCCCAGCTCAGCTCAACCGGCCGATGACCCAGATGTGGTGATTACCCGGACTGAATACGTTGAGCCGGGAAGACCCACTGTGCTGGCCAGATGCTCTACCAAGGAAGAGCTGCTAGAGCACCGCCGGGCTAGATTGGAAATTACTGATTATGCTAACTTGAGCATTGGAGACATTGTCTCGGGTTACATTGGTCAAGTGCACAACAGCCGGTATCTGGAGATTGATATGGTGAAGCAGATCCAACAAAAATCTGAGTACAAATCTCTTGCTTACTCCATTGTCAGTCTTACTATGCTAGCCCCCAAGTCTATTACTTACGATAGAATATGTTGTAGACTTAACTTCCGGCTTACTTTCATGAACCGGCAATTTGTAAATAGAATCTTTCAATATGCATTAGCCCCCAAGTGCCAAGTGTCTTTGCTTGGAAAGTGCTTGGGACTTTAATGTTGCATAACAATCACTCATGCTATAACCCGGAATTTGTACAGGCTACTTGCAAAAAATTTGAAGCTGAAATCTCTGAGCTGAAGAACCGCCTGAAGTCTCAGGAAACTGACACCCGGAAGGCCAATGCCAAATTCGAGTTCAGTGTTGCTGCACAAGAGAAGCTGAAGAAGAAGTTTGAAACCAAAAGGAAGACTTGGACCGAGGAGAAAACTGCTTTGGTCAGCCGGGCCGAACAGGCGGAGGCTGCTCTGACGGAGAGAACTGCCGAACTCTCCGGCTTAAAACGCCATGTGTCACAGATGGTCGCCGTAATCTTCGGTAAGTCATTCTGCAGGCTTTCAACAAGTTGTACCTTCTTTATGTCTCATAAGTCCCATCATTGCTAGCAGCTTACCTGATTTGTTAAACAGGTCCCAGTAGCGCCAACCTCAATCAGAATGTGCTGACCAAGCTGAAGGCCGTGTACACCTTGGTGGAGCAACTCTACACCGGGTCACAGCGTGCCTTGGCCGTTGTGGCCCTGTCCAATGAGGTTCCGACTCACCTAGCGGACGTACTTCGGCGGCTTGCCGTTCTTCCTCAGCGCTTTCCAAGAGCTACGACGAGCCTCTGCAAGAGCCGGAGCCATAGCTGCTCTGAGCCGGGCCAAGGCTTTCCTCCCGGAGCTAGACCCGGCGGAGATCGCGCTTGGATACCCCAGTCTGAAGGAAGACGGTACTCCCTTCGATCAACAAGACTTTGCTGCCTGTGTGAAGAGTGTGCGCCCGGTGGCTACCTGATTGGGAATGACACCGATCTTACCAAGTATCAGCCGGGCTACGACTCGGAGAAATCAGAGGATCCCCACTCCACGCTACGAAGCAATCAGCTTGATCCCGCCGACTCGTAAGCATACCTTCGCCCCAGAAGTTGACCCGGCCGGGTTAATTGATGAGGAGGCTCAATTTGAAGCTTTGAGCGGCATTGACTGGAAATCGTCAACCTTCCAGGTCATGGGAACAGCCGGAGGAGCGGAGAGGGATGAGCCGGAAGCTTCGACCCAGCAAGCACCTTGACTCTTTAGGCGGCTCATGGTTACCCTTGAAACAATGCCTCACCTTTTGGACTCGGGGAGTCTTGTAATAGAGTAGGACAAACATTTTAACCTTGTCGTGCCATCGTGCACGTGTTGAATGCTTAACTCCATTGAAGTTGCTTCCTTATATTTCTCCGGGTCATAATTGATCATTTATTGTCCTTAAGCTCGAATAGTTGTCTTTAACCATCCTGCATAGAAAACAAGTCACAAGTCTCTAGGCGGCTTACCACACTAAGAATCACAGACCTTATATATATATAACCCGGAATGTGAACAAAAATCACCAAAGACTGGCCCTCAATTATATCGTTGATGTAACCATAATAGCATACTTACAAGCCTTTAAGTATACTTCCTGTTTATGTAACCCGAATAATGAGGTGAAGATCTCCACTCCGGTTTACCAGCATCAAGAAGACTTACTATGTGTTATCAAACGTTGTGACTCACAGTTAAGTCGGCGAATTAAAAGCCGCCCTTGCACACCGTTGATGTGATCAAAAGAACTTGTTGTGAGTCATGAGACCAAAACTTAGGAGCTTCCGGTTTGAATACGACCAGAGAACCGTCCCAAAGGGGTTAAGCTAAGATTTGAATGCGATCATATAGCCCCCAGTGGTTTTGGCGATGCGATCAAGAGGGTACCGACAGCTATGTTCTCTTTGGTTCGAATACACCCATGTTTGAACAGGAAGCCCCCAAATGACCTTAAGAGTTGTTTAACGACGCTGATTCGAATACGATCCACGTCGGTTCCCAAAGGGGGTTGAGCTATGATTCAAATATGATCAAAGAAAACTCCCCAATGAGCTCGGTACTTTGCCAATCAAGTGGGTATCGACAACTATGTTCTCTTTGGTTCGAATACGACCTATGTTTGAACAGGATGACCCCAGGTGATTATATTGTTTACGGCTAGATTTGAATACGATCATAAGCCGGATCCACCTCCAAGTGACCATGTGATGTTGTAATGGAAATAACACATTTACCTTTGGAGGAGAAAAGGACAGAGGTCCTGCTTTATTATATAAGATATACATGGTTCCAGAAATATGTACATTATGAGAGGCGGTGGCTCAAGTGTAATAAGGCCGAAGCTGAGCTATGTTTCACGGCCGACGGGTCTCTTCCTCCGACTTGCGTGAATTTTATGCTCCCGAACATCAATAAGGTAGTATGACCCGTTGTGCAAATTCTTGCTGACCACAAAGGGCCCTTCCCAAGGCGGGGATAGCTTGTGTGCATCTTTCTGATCTTGGATGAGCCGGAGCACCAGATCACCTTCCTGGAAGACCCGGGACTTATCCCGGCGACTGTGATAACGGCGCAGGTCTTGTTGGTAAATCAGTGAGTGAGCTGCTGCCATGTCACGCTGTTCGTCCAACAAGTCAAGAGCATCTTGGCGCGCCTGTTCATTATCCGCCTCAACATAAGCCGCCACTCGAGGCGAGTCATGACGGATGTCACTGGGGAGGACTGCTTCCGCTCCATACACCATGAAGAAAGGCGTGTAACCCATAGACCTGTTAGGAGTAGTATTGATGCTCCATAACACGGAGGGTAACTCCTCCACCCAACAACCCGGCGTCCGTTGCAAAGGGACCAAAAGCCGGGGCTTGATACCCTTCAAGATCTCCTGATTAGCCCTCTCAGCTTGACCGTTGGATTGAAGGTGAGCCACTGAGGAAACGTCAAGTCGAATGTGCTCACGTTGACAAAACTCCTCCATGGCGCCTTTAGATAGATTAGTCCCATTGTCAGTTATAATGCTGTGCGGAAAGCCAAAGCGAAATATCACCCTTTCATGAACTGAACCGCCGTGGCTGCGTCACACATGCTAACAGGCTCTGCCTCAACCCACTTTGTGAACTTGTCAACTGCCACCAAGAGGTGGGTCTTCTTATCCTTGGATCTCTTAAACGGCCCAACCATATCAAGCCCCCAAACCGCAAATGGCCAATTAATTGGAATCATCCTCAGCTCCTGAGCCGGCACGTGAGCCCGTCGCGAGAACCTCTGACAACCGTCACATTTACTGACCAAGTCCTCCGCATCAGCATGAGCCGTCAGCCAATAAAAACCGTGACGAAAAGCCTTGGCCACAAGGGATTTTGAGCCGGCATGATGGCCACAATCCCCTTCATGAATCTCACGTAAGATTTCTTGACCCTCCTCAGGGGAAACACAACGCTGGAACGCTCCCGTAACACTGCGGCGATGCAGCCCACCATTGATAACAACCATTGACTTAGACCACCGGGTTATTTGTCTGGCCAAAGTTTCGTCCTCAGGCAAATCTCCCCGGGTCATGTAAGCCAAGTATGGTACCGTCCAGTCTGGGGTGATGTGGAGAGCCGCCACCAACTATGCTTCCGGGTCAGGGATAGCCAAGTCTTCCTCTGTAGGTAACTTAACAGAAGGATTATGCAAGATGTCCAAGAAAGTATTAGGCGGCACCGACTTTCGCTGAGAGCCCAGCCGGCTTAATGCATCAGCCGCCTCGTTCTTCCTGCGATCGATGTGCTCTACCTGGTAACCATGAAAGTGCCCAACAACGGCATCAACTTCACGGCGATAAGCCGCCATGAGAGGGTCCTTGGAATCCCACTTGCCTGATACTTGTTGAGCCACTAGATCTGAGTCGCCCAAACATCGTACTCTACTCAAGCTCATCTCCTTAGCCATCCGAAGACCATGGAGCAAGGCCTCATACTCAGCCACATTGTTAGTACAAGGAAACATCAACCGTAGCACATAATGAAACTTGTCACCTTTAGGGGAAGCCAATACAACTCCAGCCCCCGAGCCCTCCAATTGCCTGGACCCATCAAAGTGAATAGTCCAATACGTATTATCCGACTTTTCTTTAGGCACCTGTAGCTCTGTCCAATCGTTGATGAAATCCACCAAAGCTTGAGATTTAATAGCAGTGCGTGGCACGTATTTCAGACCATGAGGCCCAAGTTCTATAGCCCACTTAGCCACTCTCCCTGTGGCTTCTCTGTTTTGGATGATATCTCCGAGGGGAGCAGAACTAACCATAGTGATGGGGTGACCTTGGAAATAATGCTTAAGCTTCCGGCTTGCCATGAACACACCATAAACAAGCTTCTGCCAATGTGGATACCGCTGTTTGGACTCGATGAGCACTTCACTGACGTAATAAACCGGCCGCTGAACCGGATATTCCTTACCCTCTTCCTTGCGTTCCACCACCACAGCCACACTGACGGCTCGTGTGTTAGCAGCTACATAAAGTAATAAGGGCTCCTTGTCAACCGGAGCAGCGAGGACTGGGGGCTCAGCCAGCTGTCTCTTCAAATCCTCAAAAGCAGTATTAGCAGCATCATTCCAGACAAAGTCATCAGTTTTCTTCATCAACTGGTACAGTGGCATGGCCTTTTCACCCAGACGGCTTATAAACCGGCTCAAAGCAGCGATGTGGCCTGCTAGACCCTGGACATCGTTGATGCACGCCGGCTTAGCCAGAGAGGTGATTGCCTTTATCTTTTCCGGGTTAGCTCCAATGCCTCTGTTGGAAACCAGGAAACAAAGAGCTTGCCCGCAGGAACACCAAAAACACACTTGGCCGGGTTAAGCATCATCTTGTAAACCTGGAGATTATCAAAGGTTTCTCTAAGGTCATCTACCAGGGTCTCCTTCTCCCTGGACTTAACCACGATATCATCCACATAGGCGTGAACATTGCGCCCAATCTGGTTATGAAGACAATTCTGCACACAACGCTGGTAAGTCGCCTGTGCACTCTTGAGTCCAAAAGGCATCAACACATAACAGAAGGCTCCAAATGGTGTGATGAACGCCGTCTTCTCCTGGTCCTTAACTGCCATTTTAATATGACGGTATCCAGAATATGCATCCAAGAAACTCAAACGCTCACAACCCACTGTGGCATCAATGATTTGATCAATACAGGGGAGAGCAAAAGGATAAGCCGGACACGCCTTGTTTAAGTCCGTGTAGTCCACACACATCCGCCAGGTGCCATTCTTCTTGAGCACGAGCACCAGGTTAGCTAACCATTCTGGATAAAAACTTCGACAATAAACCCGGCCGCCAAGAGCCGGGCCACCTCCTCACCAATGGCTTTCCGCCTCTCTTCATTAAACCGCCGAAGGAATTGCCTGACCGGCTTAAATTTCGGATCAATATTGAGAGTGTGCTCAGCGAGTTCTCTAGGTACACCTGGCATGTCAGAAGGTTTCCATGCAAAAATGTCCCTGTTCTCACGGATGAACTCGATGAGCGCGCTTTCCTATTTTGGATCCAGATTGGCACTGATGCTAAACTGCTGAGATGAGTCACCTGGAACGAAATCAACAAGTTTAGTCTCATCGGCCGACTTAAATTTCATTGCCGGCTCATGCTCCATGGTTGGTTTTCTTAGAGATGTCATATCTATTGGGTCAACATTGTCTTTGTAAAACTTCAACTCCTCTGTTGCGCAAACAGATTCTGCATAAGTCGCATCGCCTTCCTCACACTTCAGGGCTATCTTTCGGCTGCCATGAACCGTAATGGTCCCATTGTGACCCGGCATCTTGAGCTGTAAGTATACGTAACACGGCCGTGCCATGAACTTGGCATAAGCCGGCCGCCCAAATATGGCATGGTACGGACTTCTTATCTTGACCACCTCAAAGGTCAATTTTTCCACCCTGTAGTTGTATTCATCTCCAAAGGCCACTTCCAGTTCGATCTTACCAACTGGATAAGCCGACTTACCAGGCACCACACCATGGAAAACAGTATTGGACTGGCTGAGGTTCTTATCAATCAACCCCATACGACGGAAGGTCTCATAATAGAGGATGTTGATGCTGCTGCCTCCATCCATGAGCACCTTAGTGAACTTATATCCTCCCACCTGAGGAGCCACCACCAGGGCCAGGTGACCCGGATTATCAACCCGGGGAAGGTGATCCTCCCTACTCCACACAATGGGCTGCTCAGACCATCTTAAATAGCATGGAACCGCCGGCTCAACAGCATTCACAACTCTCTTATGAAGCTTCTGATCTCCCTTACACAGACTGGTGGTAAACACATGATACTGTCCACCATTGAGCTGCTTTGGATTGGCCTGGTACCCCCCCTGTTGCTGTTGATGACCCTGGCCGGACTGCTGATTAAAGCCCCCTTGAACATTCTGAAGATTGGAATTTGAGCCGCCACCCGGGCCATGAAAGCCGCCGGCACCTGAGCCGCCGCCCGAGCCATTATTGCCATTAAAGGCGTTGGAATTCTTAAAGGCCTTCATGATTGTGCAATCTTTCCATAGATGAGTAGCTGGCTTCTCCCTAGAGCCATGCCTTGGACAAGGCTCATTCAACAACTGCTCAAGCGTTGGGCCTGAACCGCCGGCTCGGGGAGGTGGCCTCCCTTTACGTCGCTGGTTGTTACCCTGTGAGCTGGCATTGGCCACAAATTCCATGCTGCCATCAGCCTTACGCTTGTTACCTCCTTGGTTTGCCGGGTTATGCTAAGGACCCTTGCCATTGCCGTTCTTCTTTCCCTTCCATGTCCTTTCATCATCTGACGCGGGGTCCTTGGTACTATCAGAGTCGGCGTACTTGACGAGAGCCGCCATCAGCGTACCCATATCATTGCAATCGCGCTTGAGCCGTCCGAGTTTCATCTTCAGGGGCAGGAAACGACAATTTTGCTCCAACATTAATACTGGAGAGCCGGCATCCATCTTATCAGATGAATGTATTATCTCTTTGACCCGGCGAACCCAGTGTGTCGTAGACTCACCCTCCTGCTGTTTACAGTTAGTCAAATCCATAATTGACATAGACTGCCTACAGGTATCTTTGAAGTTTTGGATGAACCGGGCTTTCAGCTCAGCCCAAGACCCGATAGAATTCGGTGGCAGCCCTTTCAACCAAGTGCGGGCAGTCCCATCTAGCATCATGGTGAAGTACTTGGCCATCGCTGCTTCGCTGACCTCCAGCAATTCCATGGCCATCTCGTAACTCTCGATCCAGGCTCCGGGTTGTAAATCAGCCGTGTAATTAGGCACCTTCCTAGGCCCTTTGATGTCCTTGGGTAGACATTCATTGCGGAGAGCCGGCACTAAACAGGGGACACCTCCAGTCCTCGTAGGGATACCCACGTCGACGGAAGCCGTCGGATAAGCCGGGGGTGTCTGGTAAGCCGTCAACTGAGGCACCTGCTCCGCCTCTTGTCGTGCTTTGTCTTGGTTTGCTGCGTGAAAGGCCCCATTATGAGCCGGGCCGTGGCCAGGTGGCAAGTCATGGCGTCGGACATTACTTGAGCCGATCGCTGAGACCATGTGTCTGCTGTAACTCGGGCTCCGGCCTGGACGAGGGGTTGAATGGATCATGTCCCGGCTATACGAGTACGCCTCTTGCTGCGCCAGAGCTGTCTGAAGGAGCTCTCTGATCCGGCGGGTTTCAACCGCCGTTGGAGAGTCGCCATCAATCGGTAGAGCCGCCAGTCGTGCCGCCGCGGCAACCATGTTTTCCAACGGGTTGGCATAATGACCCGGTGGTATTGGCACGTACTGAGGCGGGGCAGGGTTCGCCCGGGGAGGTCCCATAACTTGGGGCTGAATTGGTGTCCCAGCCCCGGGTACTATGATCTCCGGCGGGTTACTAGACCCTGCACCCGGCGTGTTGAAGGGGTTTCGAGGATCATAAACCGGAGGGAGTCGAGATAGGGCCTTTTGATGCCTCCTTCTCATGACCTCATTGGATGCATTTTGATCCATCGTGAGCCGGAAGGACTGTGCCTGAATCAGCTGAGTCTGGGCGTCGAGAGCCGCCCTCTCTGCAGCCATCCTGATCCCCTCCGCCGCCAGATCCTCCTTGGCATTTGCTAGATCCAACTTTAATTGTGCCACCTCCGCGTCATGCTGAACTTGATCCACCGCGTCAACAGGACCGTCAGCTTGTCTGTGAGATCCATCAGCACCAGAGCCGGTGAAGGCACCGGGCTTCCTGACCCGGGGGCGGGGTTTTGAACAGGTTGCGCGCTGGCCATGAAGATTCCAACCCGGCTCGGCGGTTCAAAAGGGTCCGGAATGCTGTCGCCATCGGAACAACCCCTGAGCCTGCCATCTTGAAGTTGATACAACGAGTTTGACTCATCCGTAGACGACTCACCGTCAGAGCCGGCGGCCGTCTCATCACCAGATCCAGATCCTTCAGAGAGTCCTCCATGAACACATCCCACAAAAGCATGCTTCAAGGCAGGTAGAGCCTGGGCGGGTCGTGCGCGCTGAGCCGTCTCAATGAGATCGGCGCAGAGATCCGGCTCAGGGCGCGGCTCACCAATCTTGCCAATGAAGACATGAATTCCGCCGAAGGGGACCCGGTACCCGTACTCAATTGAGCCGGCGTCGGGGCCCCAGTTTGCATCGTCGATGTAGAGCTTGCCGCGACGACTCTTGGTCATCCGGCCCACAACATATCCCTTGAGCCCTTCGAAGCTGCCCTTCAAGAACTCAAATCCACCGTTCGTCAGCCCCACGGTGGGCGCCAACTGTCGTGGAATTGTCACGGCAGATGTCCTCGAGCTAGGACTTAGTCGTGGAGCCATCGCAGCTTGGAAGCTTAAAGGGGTTAAACGGGACAAGGAACACGGGGGTTATACTGGTTCGGCCCCTTACGGTGAAGGTAAAAGCCTACGTCCAGTTGAGGTGGTATTGATTACGGGTTCGATGACCAGGGAGCTTAATCGCTATGCCCGGCTCTCGAAGAGATCTTACTTGTCCCTAAACCGCTGCCGGGTCGTCCCTTTATATAGAGAGGTTGACGCCCAGCGGCTCTCAGAGTCCCGGCCGACTCATAAGAGTGTCCGGCTCGGACTCTCAACTATTCTTGCCTTACACTACAAGTCTTGCCATACGGCGGTTTATCACTACGGGCCTTAAGCCTCCTCCGGGTCTTAAGCCCATTATCTAACCCGCCGTCTTCAAGCTTGATACTGGGCTTCACGTGATGACCATTATGACGTAACCCGGCCCCTCCTGGGCGGGTGACTCTAATGGTTATTGTTGAGGATATAGACCTTAGAGTCACCCGCTAGGAGGGGCCGGGTTACTCATATGGTCATTGCCAGAAGCCTGGCGCCAAGCTTGAAGACGGTGGCCCAAAGATGGGCTTAAGACCCGGATATGGCTTAAGGCCCGTAGTTACAATCATTATCATGGTAGAACTTGTAGTGTAAGGCAAGAATAGTTGAGAGTCCGAGCTGGACACTCTTATGAGTCGGCCGGGATTCTGAGAGCTGCTTGGCGTCAGCCTCCCTATATAAAGGGACGACCCGGCAGCGGTTTAGGGACAAGCAAGATCTGATCGAGAGCCAGGCATAGCAGTTTAGCTCCCTGGTCATCGAAACCCTAATCAATACCACCTCAAACTGGACGTAGGATTTTACCTTCACCGTAAGGGGCCGAACCAGTATAAACCCTCGTGTTCCTTGTCCCACTTAACCCCTTCAAGCTTCCTAGTTGTGATGGCTCCACGACTAAGTCCTAGTTCGAGGACATGTGCCGTGACAATTCCACGACAGTTGGCGCCCACCATGGGGCCGGCGCACGGTGGATTTGAGTTTTTGAAGGGCAGCTTCGAAGGGCTCAAGGGATACGCTGTGGGCCGGATGACCAAGAGTCGTCGCGGCAAGCTCTACATCGACGATGCAAACTGGGGCCCCGACGCCGGCTCAATTGAGTATGGGTACCGGGTCCCCTTCGGCGGAATTCATGTTTTTATTGGCAGGATTGGTGAGCCGGGCCCTGAGCCGGATCTCTGCGCGATCTCATCGAGAGGGCTCAGCATGCACGACCCGTCCGGGCCCGGCCTGCCTTAAGGCATGCTTTTGTGGGATGTATCCATGGAGGGCCCTCTGATCGATCTGGATCTGGTGATGAGGCAGCCGCCGGCTCTGACGGCGAGTCGTCCACCGACGAGTTAAACTCGTTGTATCAACTTCAAGATGGCAGGCTCATGGGTTGTTCCGATGGTGACAGTATTCCGGACCCGTTTGAGCCGCCAAGTCAGGTTGGAGTCTTTATGGCCGGTGCACAGCCTGTTCGGAACCCTGCTGCTGGAGCGCAAAACCCGGTGCCCTCGCCGGCTCAGGTGCTAATGGATCTCACGGACAAGATGACGGCCCTGTTAACCGCCACGGTTGACCCGGCGGATCAAGCTCAGCATGATGCGGAGGTGGCGCAGTTAAACTTGGATCTGGTGAAAGCTAAGGAGGATCTGGCAGCGGAAGGGATCAGGATGGCTGCGGAAAGGGCGGCTCTCGACACCCAAACCCAGTTGATTCAAGCACAGTCCTTCCGGCTCACGATGGATCAGAACGCGTCCAATGAAGTCATGAGAAGGAGGCATCAAAAGGCCCAATCTCGACTCCCTCCGGTTTACGATCCACGCAACCTCTTCAACACGCCAGGTGCAGGGTCTAGTAACCCGCCAGGGGTCATAGTGCCCGGGTCTGGGACCCCTATTCAGCCAATAGTGATGGGGCCTCCCCAGGTGCCCCCTGCCCCGCCTCAGTACGTGCCTATACCCCCGGGTCATTCTAATAACCCACTGGAGAACATGGTCGCTGCGGCAGCACGGCTGGCGGCTCTCCCAGTTGACGGCGACTCTCCGACGGCTATTGAAACCCGCCGGGTCAGGGAACTCCTTCAGACAGCACTGGCGCAGCAAGAGGCGTACTCCTACAGCCGGGACAGGATCCACTCGACCCCTCGCCCAGGCCGGAGCCCGAGTTACAGCAGACACATGGTCTCAGCGACCGGCTCAAGTAACGTCCGACGCCATGACCCGCCCCCTGGCCATGGCCCGGCTCATAATGGAGCCTTTCACGCAGCAGACTAGGACAGAGCGCGGCAAGAGGCGGAAAAGGTGCCTCAGTTGACGGCTTACCAGACTCCCCCGGCTTATCCGACGACTTCCGTCGAGGCGGGTATCCCTACCAGGACTGGGGGTGTCCCTTGTTTAGTGCCAGCTATCCGCAATGAACGTCTACCCAAGGACTTCAAAGGCCCTAGGAAGGTGCCTAATTACACAGCTGACTTACAACCCATAGCCTGGATCGAGAGCTACGAGATGGCCATGGAACTGCTGGAGGTCAGTGAGGCGGCAATGGCCAAGTACTTCACCATGATATTTGATGGAACTGCCCGCACTTGGTTGAAAGGGCTACCACCAAATTCCATTGGGTCTTGGGCTGAGCTGAAGGCCCGGTTCATCCAAAACTTCAAGGATACCTGTAGGCAGTCTATGTCAATTGTGGATTTGACTAACTGCAAGCAGCAGGAGGGTGAGTCTACGACACAGTGGGTTCGCCAGGTTAAGGAGATCATACATTCGTCAGATAAGATGGATGCCGGCTCAGCAGTCTTAATGTTGGAGCAGAATTGTCGTTTTGTGCCCCTGAAGATGAAACTCGGGCGTCTTAAGCGCGACTACAATGATATGGGTACACTGATGGCGGCTCTTGTCAAGTACGCCGATTCTGATGGTACCAAGGACCCCGCTTCAGATGATGAAAGGACAAGGAAGGGAAAGAAGAACGGCAATGGCAAGGGTCCTCAGCATAACCCGGGGAACCAAGGAGGAGGCAAGTGCAAGGCCAATGGCAGCCTAGAGTTTGTAGCCAACGCCAGCTCACAAGGTAATAACCAGCGACGCAAGGGGAGGCCCCCTCCCCGAGGCGGCGGGTCAGGCCCGATGCTGGAGCAGCTGTTGAATGAGCCTTGCCCAAGGCATGGTTCTAGAGAGAAGCCAGCGACTCATCTATGGAAGGATTGTGCAATCATGAAGGCCTTTAAGAATTACAATGGCCCGGGCGGCGGCTCAGGCGCCGGCGGTTTTCATGGCCCGGGCGGCGGCTCAAATTCCAATCCTCAGAACGGTCAAGGGGGCTTTAATCAGCAGTCTGGCCAGGGTCATCAATAGCAGCAGGGGGGTTATCAGACCAATCCAAAGCAGTTTAGCGGTGGACAGTACCATGTATTTACCACCAGTCTGTGTAAGCGAGATCAGAAGCTTCATAAGAGGGCTGTGAATGCTATTGAGCCGGCGGTTCCACGCTACTTGCAGTGGTCTGAGCAGCCTATAGTATGGAGTAGAGAGGATCACCCTCCCCGGGTGGACAATCCGGGTCACTTGGCCTTAGTGGTGGCTCCTCAGGTGGGAGGATATAAGTTCACTAAGGTGCTCATGGATGGAGGCAGCAGCATCAACATCCTCTATTATGAGACTTTTCGCCGTATGGGGTTGGTTGATAAGAACCTCAGCCAGTCAAACACTATCTTCCATGGTGTGGTACCTGGTAAGTCGGCTTATCCAGTCGGCAAGATCGAGTTGGAAGTGGCCTTTGGAGATGAGAACAACTACAGGGTGGAAAAATTGACCTTCGAGGTGGTCAAGATAAGAAGTCCGTACCATGCTATATTTGGGTGGCCGGCTTACGCCAAGTTCATGGCACGGCCGTGTTACGTGTATTTACAGCTCAAGATGCCGGGTTATAATGGGACCATTACAGTTCATGGAAGCCGGAAGGTGGCTCTGGAGTGTGAGGAAGGCGATGCAGCTTATGCAGAATCTGTTTGCGCAACAGAGGAGTTGAAATTTTACAAAGACAATGTTGACCCAACTGATATGACCTCTCTAAAAAAGCCGACTACGGAGCATGAGCCGACAATGAAATTTAAGTCAGCCGATGAGACTAAACTTGTTGATTTCGTTCCAGGAGATTCATATCAGCAATTTAGCATCAGTGCCAATCTGGATCCAAAATAGGAAAGCGCGCTCATCGAGTTCATCCGTGAGAATAGAGACATCTTAGCATGGAAACCTTCTAACATGCCAGGTGTACCTAGAGAACTCGCTGAGCACACTCTCAATGTTGATCCGAAATTTAAGCCGGTCAGGCAGTTCCTTCGGCGGTTCAATGGGAGAGGAGAAAAGCTATTGGTGAAGAGGTGGCCCGGCTCTTGGCGGCTGGGTTTATTGTTGAAGTCTTTCACCCAGAGTGGTTAGCTAACCCGGTGCTCGTGCTCAAGAAGAACGGCACTTGGCGGATGTGTGTGGACTACACGGACTTAAACAAGGCGTGTCCGGCTGATCCTTTTGCCCTTCCCCGTATTGATCAAATCATTGATGCTACGGCCGGTTGTGCGCGCTTAAGTTTCCTGGACGCTTATTCCGGATATGATCAGATTAAAATGGCAGTTAAGGACCAGGAGAAGACGGCGTTCATCACTCCCTTTGGAGCCTTCTGCTATGTGTCAATGCCCTTCGGACTCAAGTGTGCACAGGCAACTTATCAGCGTTGCGTGCAGAACTGTCTTCATAAACAGATTGGGCGCAATGTTCATGCTTATGTGGACGATATTGTGGTTAAATCTATAAAAGAGGAAACCTTGATAGATGGTTTGAGAGAAACCTTTGATAATCTCCGGGTTTACAAGATGATGCTTAACCCGGCCAAGTGTGTTTTTGGTGTTCCTGCAGGCAAACTCTTGGGTTTCTTGGTTTCTGACAGAGGCATTGAAGCTAACCCGGAGAAGATCAAGGCCATCACCTCCCTGGCTAAGCCGGCGTGTATAAATGATGTTCAGCGCTTGGCGGGTCGCATCGCTGCTTTAAGCCGGTTTATAAGCCATTTGGGTGAGAAGGCCATGCCATTATATCAGTTGATGAAGAAAACTGATAACTTCGTCTGGAATGATACAGCTAATACTGCTTTTGAGGATTTGAAGAAGCAGCTGGCAGAGCCCCCCGTCCTTGCTGCTCCGGTTGATAAGGAGCCCTTATTACTGTATGTGGCGGCGAACACACGAGCCGTCAGTGTGGCTATGGTGGTGGAGCGCGAGGAGGGTAAGGAGCATCCGGTTCAGCGGCCGGTTTATTATGTCAGCGAAGTGCTCATTGAGTCCAAGCAGCGGTATCCGCATTGGCAGAAGCTTGTGTATGGTGTGTTCATGGCGAGCCGGAAACTTAAGCATTATTTTCAGGGTCATCCCATCACTGTGGTCAGTTCTACCCCTCTTGGTGATATCATTCAAAACAGAGAGGCCACAGGGAGAGTGGCTAAGTGGGCCATAGAGCTCGGACCCCATGGTCTGAAATACGTGCCACGCACTGCTGTTAAATCTCAGGCCTTGGTGGATTTCATCAATGACTGGACAGAGTCACAAGTGCCCGAGCAGAAGCCGGATAACACATATTGGACTATTCACTTTGATGGGTCCAGGCAGTTGGAGGGCTCGGGGGCTAGAGTCGTGTTGGCTTCCCCTAAAGGTGACAAGTTCCATTATGTGCTACAGTTGCTGTTTCCTTGCACTAACAACGCGGCTGAGTATGAGGCCTTGCTCCATGGTCTTCAGATGGCTAAAGAGATGAGCTTGAGCCGGGTAAGGTGCTTCGGCGATTCAGACTTGGTGGCTCAACAAGTATCCGGCAAGTGGGACTCTAAGGACCCTCTCATGGCGGCTTATCGCCGCGAGGTTTATGCCATTGCTGGGCACTTTCAGGGCTACCAAGTAGAGCACATTGATCGTAGGAAGAACGAGGCGGCTGATGCCCTAAGCCGGCTGGGCTCTCAGCGAAAGCCGGTGCCGCCTAATACTTTCTTGGATGTCCTGTATAACCCTTCTATTAAGTTACCTACAGAGGAAGACTTGGCTGTCCCTGACCCGGAGGCACGACTGGTGGCGGCCCTCCACATCATCCCAGACTGGACAGCACCTTATCTGGCTTACATGACCCGGGGAGAGTTGCCTGAGGATGAAACTTTGGCCAGACAAATAACCCGGCGGGCTAAGTCAATGATTGTTATCAATGGTGAGTTGCATCACCGCAGTGTTACGGGAGCGTTTCAGCGTTGTGTTTCCCCTGAGGAAGGTCAAGAGATCTTGCGTGAGATCCATGAAGGGGATTGTGGCCATCACGCTGGCTCAAAGTCTCTTGTGGCCAAGGCTTTTCGTCATGGTTTTTATTGGTTGACGGCTCATGCTGATGCAGAGGACTTGGTCAGTAAGTGTGATGGTTGCCAAAGGTTCTCGCGACGGGCTCATGTACCGGCTCAAGAGCTGAGGATGATCCCAATTACTTGGCCCTTTGCGGTCTGGGGGCTTGATATGGTTGGGCCTTTCAAAAGGTCCAAGGATAAGAAGACCCACCTTTTGGTGGTAGTTGACAAGTTTACCAAGTGGGTTGAAGCGGAGCCAGTTAGCAAGTGTGATGCAGCCACGACGGTTCAGTTTATGAAAAAGGTGATCTTTCGCTTTGGTTTTCCACACAGCATTATAACTGACAATGGCACTAATTTATCCAAAGGCGCCATGGAGGAGTTTTGTCAACGAGAGCATATCCGACTTGATGTTTCCTCGGTGGCTCATCCTCAATCCAATGGTCAGGCTGAGAGAGCTAATCAGGAGATTCTGAAGGGCATCAAGCCCCGGATTTTGGTCCCTTTGCAACGGACGCCGGGTTGTTGAGTGGAGGAGTTGCCCTCCGTGCTATGGAGCATCAACACTACTCCTAACAGGTCTACAGGCTTTACGCCTTTCTTCATGGTTTATGGAGCAGAAGCAGTCCTCCCCAGTGACATCCGTCATGACTTGCCTCGAGTGGCGGCTTATGTTGAGGCGGACAATGAACAGGCGCGCCAAGATGCTCTTGACTTGTTGGACGAACAGCGTGATGTGGCCGCAGCTCGTTCAGCGATTTATCAACAAGACCTGCACCGTTATCATAGTCGACGGGTTAAATCCCGAGTCTTCCAGGAAGGCGATCTGGTGCTCCGGCTCATCCAGGATCAAACAGATGCACACAAGTTATCCCCGCCTTGGGAAGGGCCCTTTGTGGTCAGTAAGAATTTGCACAACGGGTCATATTACCTCATTGACATTCGGGAGCACAAAGATTCACGTAAGTCGGAGGAAGAAACCCGTCGGCCGTGGAACATAGCTCAGCTTCGGCCCTACTACACTTGAGCCACCGGCTCTCATGATGTACATATTTCTCTAAGCCATGTATATATTATAATAAGCAATAAAGCAGGGCCTCTGTCCTTTTTTCTCCTCCAAATGTGCACGTGTTGTTTTCATTGCAAGATTACATGATAACTTGAAGGAGGATCCGGCTTATGATCGTATTCGAATCTAGCCGTAGGCAATAAGGTCACTTGGGGGCTTCCTGTTCAAACATAGGTCGTATTCGAACCAAAGAGAACATAGCTGTCGATACCCATTTGATTGGCAAAGTGCCGAGCTCATTGGGGAGTTTTCTTTGATCATATTTGAATCTTAGTTTAACCCCTTTGGGAACCGACGTGGATCGTATTCGAATCAGCGTCGTTAAACAATTCTTAAAGTCATTTGGGGGCTTCCTGTTCAAACATGGGTCGTATTCGAACCAAAGAGAACATATGTCGGGTGGTTGGTGCGACATATGCCAAGGGATGGCTTATCATTGTGGGAGCCAATAAAACGTCGCCGGTGCCTGGAAACGGGATGAGGCGAAGACATGCACGCCGGCGAATCTTACCCAGGTTCGGGGCTCTCCGAGGAGATAACACCCCTAGTCCTGCTCTGCGGGGTCTCCGCATGATCACTAGATCGATAAAGGGTAGCTACAATCGCTCCTAGAGCTGTTGAGATCAAGGGAGAAGAAGAACAAGGCTAGCTCTTGCTTCTCTCTATCTATGGTGGGTGTGCTATGCGTGGGTGCAAAACCTAGAACCCAACCCTTTGCATGGGTGCTCCGGGGGGTTTATATAGGCCTACCCCCGGGGGTACGATGGTAATCCGATTGGGAACTGGTCCCAGCCGTCAGTGTCTACGCTCGCGGGCTTCTCCGCCGGCTGCTGGGTCCCGCCGGCTGGTGGGTCCCGCCGGCTGCCGGCTACTTGGTCGACAGGCCGGTCCCACCGCCTAGGGTCTTGTCGGCGGCTTCTTACTGTAGCCGCACCTCTGATGATGAGGGCTTTGTCGAGGTAAGGGTGGCTACAGTGGTCCGCCTTGGGGGCTATCACTGTAGCCTCACCTCGTCTTGTCTCCTTAATGGGGCTCCTGCTTCGAGGAAGGGAGTAGCCGGCTTCTGGAGGCCGGCTATACTCTTGGCCGACTAGGAAAGGCCGGGCCGCCTTCACGCCTCTCTCTAGCTAAAGGGGCCCGCAGTCCTCGGGCCGTACAGGAGTGGGTCGTGGATGACGTTGAGGCTAGCGTGGCTACAGTGCCGAGCCGCACGGGAGACGTCCGTCCCGTACGGCCTCCTGTAGCCACGCCCTCCTCGGGCTTCCGGGGTAGTGGGCCGCACTGTGGCCTCACCCCGTCGCGTCGCCGTTATATGGGAGTGGTTGCGGTCTTGGCCGGCTCATAGGAGTCGGCGTCCTTCTTGGCCGGCTTCTTGGAGTCGGCCACCCCGTAGTTGCCCTAGGGAGGAGTCGGTGAGGCTGGGTCGCCTTCTGGGAGTCGGCTTTAGTGGTAGCCGGCCAGGGAAAGCGGCCCAAATGCTTGGAGTGCTTGAAGGCCCAAAGGCCTGATAAATTTTCTGGAGAGCCAGGGGTAGTCGGTTAGGCTACCCGTGGCCATTTACTCCGACAACATAGCTGTCGGTACCCTCTTGATTGGCATCGCCACACCCACGGGGGGCTATATGATCGCATTCGAATCCTAGCATAACCCCTTTGGGCCGGGTCTCTGGTCGTATTCGAACCGGAAGCCCCTAAGTTCTTCTGCTCTACAGCAAGTTTCTTCTGAATATTTTCAAAGTGTATACGGCTGGGTCTCATTTTGCCGGCTTAACATTGATTTACAGTGTTAACTATTAAGGCAGGTAAATCGGAATTAAGGTACCAACCTTATTACCCGGGTTATCTAAACCAGAATTATGCTTGCTGACCGCTAAGTGTGTTATCGCGGCTGTATTGAGGACATAATTGAGGGATAGTCTTTTTTGATTCATATTCCGGGTTATATATCTAAAGCTTATGATTCTCAGTGCGGTAAGCCGCCTAGAGACTTGTGATTTGTCCTTTATGCAGGATGATTAAAGGCAACTATTCTTGAGCTTAAGGACGATGAATGATCAATTATGACCCGGAGACATATAAGGAAGCAACTTTCATAAGGATTCAGCATTCAATACGTGCGCGATGGCACGGCACAGTTAAAGTGTTGAACCTATTCTATTACAAGACTCATCGAGTCCAAAAGGGTGGAGCATTGTTTTATAAGCCGCCTGCCGAGTTAAGATGCCTGCTGGGTTGATGTCTCCGGCTCATCCCTCTCTTCTCCTCCGGCTGTTCCCAAGACCTGGAAAGTTGATGACTTCCAGTCGATGCCGCTCAGAGCTTCGAACTGAGCTTCCTCGTCAATTAACCCCGCCGGGTCAATCTCCGGGGCGAAAGTGTGCTGACGAGCCGGCGGGATTAAGCTGAGGGCTTCATAGCGCGGGGTCGGGATCCTCTGATTTTCCGCGTTGTAACCCGGCTGGTACTTGGTCAGGTCTGTGCCGTTTCCAATGAGAGTGGCCACTGGGCGCACGACCTTCACGCAGGCGGCAAAGTCCCTTTGGTCGAAGGCTGTGCCGTCTTCCTTCAGACTTGGATAGCCGAGGGCGATGTCTGCCAGGTCTAACTCGGGCAGGAAAGCCTTGGCCCGGCTCAGCACGGCGATCGCTTCGGCTCTTGCAGAGGCCCGTCGCAGCTCTTGGAAACGTTGAGGCAGAACGGCGAGCCGACGAAGAACCTCCGCCAGGTGAGTCGGCACCTCGTTGGATAGGGCCACCACAGCCAAGGCACGCTATGACCCAGTGTAGAGTTGCTCCACCAGGGTGTACACGGCCTTTAGCTTGGTTACCACACTCTGGTTGAGGTTGGCACTTCTGGGACCTGTTTCACAAAACAGGATAAGCCGCCGACAAGGGTGAGTTATGAGTCATCAAAATTTTAAACTGGATGAAAGCTGGCGGATGACTTACCGAAGATTGCAGCAACCATCTAAGACACTTGGCGCTTTAAGCCGGAGAGTTCGACCGTCTTCTCTGACAGGGCCTTCTCCGCCTGTTCGGCCCAGTTCACCAGCGCGGCCTTCTCTTCGGCCCAGGCTTTCCGTTCAGCATCAAATTCGGTCTTCAGCTTTTCTTGAGCGGCGATGCTGGACACAAATTTGGCATTTGCCTTCCGGGTCTCCATTTCTTGCATCTTCAGCCGGTTCTTGAGACCAGAGATGTCAGCCTCAAACTTCTTGCCGGCAGCCTGCATAAATTTCCGGGTTATGGCATGAACGGTTACTACGCAAATTTAAAGTCTCAAGCGTTTTCCAAGCAAAGACACTTGGCACTTGGGGGCTAATGCATATTGAACGTTTCTATCTACAAACTGCCGGCTCAATTGAGTAAGCCGGAACCTAAGTCTACAACATATTCAATCATAAGTCGTCGACTTGGGGGCTAGCATGGTAAAGGTAACTATGCAGTAAGTAAGAGGACAGAAGAATAATACCTCAGATTTCTACTGGATCTGGTTCACCATGGCAATCTCTGCGTCCCGGCTCTTGTGCACTTGGCTGACGAAGCCGGAGACGACCTCTCCAATGGTCAAATTGGCGTAGTCGGTGAGGTCCAGGTTAACCCGGCCGGACTCTAGCAGTTCCCCTTTGGCGGAGCACTTGGCCAGTGCAGTAGGTCTCCCCGGCTCAACAAACTCCGTCCGGGTCATCTGCTGGTTGAGCCGAGCTGGAGGCCTCCGGGTTAGCAAAAGCTTCTGCAGTTGCCTTGGCGGTTGGAGCGGTGGCTTCGGGAGTGGAGGCAGCTGGCGGTTCTTGACCTGCTACCTCCGGCTCAGGCAACTACGGCTCTTCGACCGGCTTGGTCTTCTTCGCCCTCTTGGTGAGCTTGGCCTGGGCACTAAAAGGACAGAAAGGTTAAGCACAATATTGTAAGTAAAGACAAAGTACAACATGAGGTGATTATCATTACCCGGGCACGGTCTTGAAAGCCGGCAGGCTTGACTGCATGGAGTCGCCAGAAGAGGGGGAGGTTTCCTGATAATTTGAGTCAGAAGAGTTGAGCGGTTGACGTATAACACCTGCCAAAGGATGAAAAGGGTACAATTTTAAGATCACCTCGGTCCGGCGTTTCCTCGATGCGTCAGGTAACCCGGAGGAGAGGTCGGTGTTTTTGTCGGTCCGGGTGTGCCGCCGACTTTCATGAACTTGTTGCTTCAAAATAAATTGAGGATCTTGATAAGCTAAAGGATTGGAAAAGCTTACTTTCAGGGTTACCCTTCGGACTTTCAGCCTTGGCAAGGGCTCCGAGTCGGAGGAAAGTGACATTACCTCTTCAACCACCGGGTTACTGGCTCCGGTGTCATCCTGTTGATGAACAAGTGTTGGTAAGGCGGACAGAAATAAACAATAAACATAACAAAGAGCTTATAGGTTCAGGGGTTACCTCTGACTCGGAGCTGTCGCTTAGTTGCATCAGCTCCGAAGCAGTTGGCCTACTTCCCTTCTTGCGGGGAGCGGCTTTCTTGGCGGCTTTCTTCGCCTTTCTGGCCTTCTTGGCCGCCTCATGGTCATATTTGACCCGCGAAAACTTGTCATCAGCCTGGAAAATACAATGACGATTTCTTAAAACGATTCAGATGAAAATTATATACAGAAGCAGATAAGATGTTTAGATCAGCGGCTTACCGCTGGGGCTGGGTTGGTCTTGCAGAAGGGGGCTAACCCAGTCCTCCCGCAGTCTGCCAGGCTCTCGTTTAAGAGAGCCTTGGTCATCTCCTCTGCAACATCTTCAGGAAGATCATTGCGGCTGTGCCTCTGGGGGTCATCCTTTCGGCCCGTGTACTCGCACATTAAGCCGGGGCGGCGGCTCAATGGGATCACCCGCCAGGAGATCCAGACCCGGACCAGATCGATTCCATTGAGACCATTGCCCAAGAGAGCCTTGATCTTGTTGATGGTGGGGAGCAGAGGTTGGCGTTCCGCCTGGGTCAACTTGTCAGATAACGGGTGGGTCGGCTCCAGACGTGAAGGGCGAAAGCCGGGCAGCGGGCTCTCGTCAGCCGGTGACTTGTCTTGGCAATAGAACCAAGTCATATTCCAGTCCTTTGGGTGACTCGGCGGCTCGGCATAAGGGAAAAGGCAGTCTCTCCATCTCTGAATGGAGATGCCGCCTAGCTCCAAACTTGGCCCGTTGGCACACTCGTTCTGGCGGTTCAAGTAAAAAAGCTCTCTGAAGAGCAGCAGGCTGGGCTCCTCTCCAAGGTAGACCTCGCAGAACACTTGGAAGTTGCAGATGTTGGACACAAAGTTGGGTCCTATATCTTGTGGCCGCAGGTCAGAGAAGTTCAGCACGTCTCTAAAAAACTTTGAGCCGGGCGGTGCGAAGCCCCGGCTCATGTGATCCGCAAAAATGACCACCTCCCTGTCCCTTGGCTGTGGTCTCTCCTCTGACGGGTCAGGGGCATGGTAGGACATGACATCCTTCTTGGGAAGGTAGCCTGACTTGACAAAATCTGCTAGCGTCTCGTTGGTGACATTGGACCTCATCCAATTGCAAGTGATGGAGGCTTTAGGAGCTTTGGGAGGCATGGTGAAAGTCGGCAGCCTATGATAAAAGGAAACATCCGGTTTAAGTATAAGCCGGAGGGAAGTTATAGTTCAATGTTAAGTGGCGGCTTACAGAGGGGACTAATGACATATATCTAAGTGCACCAGGTTATTTAAGCCGCCCAAGTCATTGACAGTGTTTCGATTGTCTACGGCCTTATCACAGATGAGCCGGAAAAAATCTATGGCGCATGGTCTCCTTTGAGTCGGAAGATTCTACGGCGCATGGTTTCTTTAAACCGGAAATGTAACCCGCCATGACTCCATGAGTGCAGTTTTTTACTAAGTGTGGTGAAAACAGGTTTCACACATTGCGGTAAATATTTTGGATCAAAATGGTCGAGCAAAAGAAAGGTTTCTAGACCTAAAAACAGGCGCAGGGGAGTTCTTGAGCTTGAACGAGGCCTCTATGCAGTGAAAAGAGACCTACTTGCATTTGAAATGAGTACTAAACAGCCGCCGCACTAGTTCTATACTATACTAAGATCAAAAACGGGCAGTAAAAATGAAAACTACTAAGGGGTCGTGGGCGACGGCGAAGCACACGAAGAACACGGACGAACCCTACGGTAGATCTGTTCTACACGGCAAGCAGGACTTACAGAGACTGGTGAGTCGCGGAGGTCGTCGCGTTTCTCTGGTCAAATCAGGGTGATGCAGCGGCCTGAATTGGTGACGGCGAGAAGACCCGCGGCGGCGGTAGCAGCGGAGCTCGAGCAGGGGAGCAGTGGCGCGAGGAAGAAGACGAAGAAGAGAGGAGTGGCTGAAGGCCCGTTGGGCCGGCCTATTTATAAGGGCAAGCTCATAAGTGGGCGCGAGAATCGAGGAGACCACGGCGTGGTTATCTCCCCGTGAAACGCCTCGATCTTCGGGATGGCGGTAAAGATAAGATCCGTTGCTGATCTGGTGGAGTAAAAAACGGGCTTAATGGAAGATGACGTCACGGCGGATTACTCGGAGTCCAGAGAATGACGTCACGCCGGGTTATGGCCTTCACACAAATGGTAAGCCGGAGATTTTTTCTGTCGAAAGAATTGAAGATTGACATGAGCCGGCTCAAATCAATCTGGGGCCTAATGTTGAGGATATAGACCTTAGAGTCACCGGCCAGGAGGGGCCGGGTTACTCATATGGTCATTGCCAGAAGCCCGGCGCCAAGCTTGAAGACGGTGGGCCAAAGATGGGCTTAAGACCCGGATATGGCTTAAGGCCCGTAGTTACAATCATTATCATGGTAGAACTTGTAGTGTAAGGCAAGAATAGATGAGAGTCCGAGCCGGACACTCTTATGAGCCAGCCGAGATTCTGAGAGCTGCTGGGCGTCAGCCTCCCTATATAAAGGGATGACCCGGCAGCGGTTTCGGGACAAGCAAGATCTCATCGAGAGCCAGGCATAGCAGTTTAGCTCCCTGGTCATCGAAACCCTAATCAATACCACCTCAAACTGGACATAGGCTTTTACCTTCACCGTAAGGGGCCGAACCAGTATAAACCCTCGTGTTCCTCGTCCCACTTAACCCCTTCAAGCTTCCTAGTTGCGATGGCTCCACGACTAAGTCCTAGTTCGAGGACATCTGCCGTGACAATTCCACGACAATTATATCCTCAACAATCTGTCTTATCATGAGCACCCCGATGCTATTCTTGAAGAAACTGAGCGCAAGACTCGCAACAAGTCAATCAAATTCCTGAAAGTGAAGTGGTCGCACCATTCTGACCGAGAAGCCACTTGGGAACGCGAGGACCATCTCCGTTCCGAATATCCGGAGTTCTTTCAGTCCTAGATCTCGGGACGAGATCCTCTCGTAGTGGTGGAGTGTTGTAACACCCCGGATGTAACTTTCCATATTTGTAACTCCAACTCTTGCCATTTTCGGCTATGTGCTATGATATTCCCTCCGTGGTTGGGTTTTGTTTTTCGTTTTGCATTTTGTTCTTGTCATGCATCTCATTTCATGTCATCATGTGCATCTCATTTGCATACGTGTTCGTCTCTTGCATCCGAGTATTTTCCCCGTTGTCCGTTTTCCAATCCGGCACTCCCACCTCCTCCGGCGCACCCCTCTTGTTTCTTTTCGTGAGCGGTTGTTAAACGTTCTCGGAATGGACCGAGGTTTGCCACGTGGCCTTGGTATACCACCGGTAGACCACCTGTCAAGTTTCGTTCCATTTGGAGGTCGTTTGATGCTCCAACGGTTAACCGGGTAACCGCAAAGTCCTTTTGTGTGTTGCAGCAAAACCCCCCTCCAAACAGCCCAAAACCCCTCTAAGTCTCTTCCATGCTCTATGTCGTTCGATCACGATCGTGTGGGCGAAAACCATGCTCAATTTGGAGTCTCCTAGCTCCCTCTACCTATAAAAACACCTTCCCCTCCGAAATTTCGGGCAAAACACCCCTAACCCTAGCTAAAATCGCCCTCCGCCGCCACCGGACGCGTCCGCCGCCGCCGGACGCTTCTCCACCGCCGCCCGCGTC
>NC_057799.1:489044903-489076561 GCF_018294505.1 Triticum aestivum | reverse complement strand
CTCCACACCCCGCGCCTCCCCGCGCCCGAGTCCGCCGTCCGCCGGAGCCCGAGCTCCAGCCCGCGCCGCCGTTCGCCGCACCCGTGCCCAAGCTCCTTCGCCGGAGCTCCGCCGCCGCCATCGCTGGATCCCGGTCGCGGGAGCCCAATCCCGGCCGGATCTCGCCCCCCTCGAGCTTCCCCCGTCCTACCTCTCCTTCCTCCGACCACCGCGACTCCATCTCTGGTGAACTTCGAGCCACGGAGAGCCCGAGCCGGATCCCGATCCGATCCAACGAGAGGGTTGACTTCTGTTTCCCCCCCTGATTTTTCTCCAAGTCTCGATTAATTTCATATTATGTTGCATACTTCATCATGGCGTAACTCTCTGGATATAGCTCCGTTTCGTGCGTGTAATATATCAAAATGTTCGGCTGGAGATTCTCTTCATTTTGTTCCATTGTGCCATGTTCATTTGAGTCTATCTTGATGCCCATATATCTGGTGCAAGAGTGCTAACTGCTGTTAACTTATGTTACTTATCAGAACTCAAGGATTTGTTATTTTTGTTGCTATTGATGTGTCCACCTTATGGGCATCAACTCTACATGTGTTTTGATGTATACCATGCCATATTTACATAGGTGTATGACATGTATTTTTGTGATCTATGTGGTGACTAGCACAAGCATGCAAACTAGGCTTCGTGATGTTTCTGATTTCAGAGAGTAATTTTACCGTCTTTGTCTGCTGTTATTTTGTTGCTTTGTATCTATGTGGCTACAGAGAGATCCATGCTCCTTTTGGTGATGTTCAGTAAGGATGTTTTGTAGATATAGTTGTGCTCTATCTGTCCATGCCCCTGTTTGCAATTATAGAGTGTCCTAGCATGTCTTAATCTTGCTCTACTTTTGCTATAAAATATTTCTGGCAGATTGTTTACGTGTTATTCAATTTTGCCAAGGTTGTTGTAGTTGTTTCATAAATGATATGTACTTTCTCTTGCCATGGATAGCTTCATATACATGCCATCTTGCTGTAGGTATGCTTGTTTTGTCATGCATTGCTTTGTGGTGAGTGCATCAAGCTCACCAAGATGCCTTCATATTACTGTTTCTGCCATGCTCTGTTTTCGTCTAATGTCTGGAACCTGTTAACGAAACTTGTTATGTTTACATGGTTGCCATAATATCTTCTAGTCCTTTTTGGCTCATGGTCAGTAAGGGACTTTTGTTCTATGCATTTAGTAGATTCATTCCATGCCTTGTCTTGCTATGTTCAGTTCCTGTAGCATGTTGATTTCTTGCTCTGAACATTGCTACCTGATGCTGTTTCAGGCATGTCCAGTAATTTCATCAAGTCTGTGAACCTGATATCTTTTGAACTTTTGCCATGCTTGTTTGAACCTGTTATGTTGTGATCTAGCCGTAGCGCACTGCTCCTCTTTTGTCAAGCATCTCCTCTAGATTACTTCCATATGTTTTGTTGCTATGTTGGAGTGCTGTAGCATAGTTACTTGATGTATTCTAAGTGCTATCATGCTGTTAATCACAGAATCGTGTCATTCTTGTTTTGCTTGCCATTTGCAAACCGTGCATCCGTTTCCGGTGATCTTTATATCGATTTCGACCGAAATCATCTCATCTTTCCATTAGCATGCTTGGTTTGCCAAGTTATTGCCTTGTTCATCATTTTTCTTCCGGAGCACGCATATGCATCGCATACCACATCTCGCATATCATACATGTTTTGCATCATGTTGCTTGTGCATTTCCCGTGATTGATTGTGGTTCCGTTGCTTGTGTTCTTGTTTTGGGTAGAGCCGGGAGACGAGTTCGTGAATGAGGAACCTGTTGAGTACGCTTACGAGGATCAAGCTTTGGACAACTCTGAGAACCTTGCAGGCAAGATGACCATACCCTCGAAATCACTTCTATATTTGCTTTGCTAGTTGTTCGTTCTATTGCCATGTTGCGCTACATACCACTTGCTATATCATGCCTCCCATATTTGCCATTTCAAGCCTCTAACCATCCTTTCCTAGCGAACCGTTGTTTGTCTTAGTTACCGCTTTTGCTCAGCCCTTCTTATGGCGTTGCTAGTTGCAGGTGAAGTTGAAGTTCGTTCCATGTTGGAACATGGATATTTTGGAATATCACAATATCTTTTATTATATTAATGCATCTATATAATTGGTAAAGGGTGGAAGGCTCGGCCTTATGCCTGGTGTTTTGTTCCACTCTTGTCACCCTAGTTTCCGTCATACCGGTTTTATGTTCCTTGAGTTTGCGTTCCTTACGCGGTTGGGTGATTTATGGGACCCCCTTGACAGTTCGCCTTGAATAAAACTCCTCCAGCAAGGCCCAACCTTGGTTTTTCCATTTGCCACCTACGCCATTTCCCTTGGGTTTCGCGAGCCTGAGGGTCATCTTTATTTTAACCCCCGGGCCAGTGCTCCTCCGAGTGTTGGTCCAAACTAGAGCACCGTGCGGGACCGTCCCTTGGCAACTTGGGTTACGTTGGTACCTTTACGCTTAGATTATCCGGTGTGCCCTGAGAACGAGATATGTGCAGCTCCTATCGGGATTTGTCGGCACAACGGGTGGTCTTGCTGGTCTTGTTTTACCATTGTCGAAATGTCTTGTAAACCGGGATTCCGAGACTGATCGGGTCTTTCCGGGAGAAGGTTTATCCTTCGTTGACCGTGAGAGCTTATGATGGGCTAAGTTGGGACACCCCTGCAGGGTATTATCTTTCGAAAGCCGTGCCCGCGGTTATGAGGCAGATGGGAATTTGTTAATGTCCGGTTGTAGAGAATTTGTCACTTGACCCAATTAAAATACATCAACTGTGTGTGTAGCCGTGATGGTCTCTTCTCGGCGGAGTCCGGGAAGTGAACACGGTTTGAGTTATGCATGAACGTAAGTAGTTTCAGGATGACTTCTTGATCATTTCTAGCTTCGCGACCGTTGCGTTGCTTCTCTTCTCGCTCTCATTTGCGTATGTTAGCCACCATATATGCTTAGTGCCTGCTGCAGCTCCACCTCATTACACCATCCTTTCCTGTAAGCTTAAATAGTCTTGATCTCGTGGGTGTGAGATTGCTGAGTCCTCGTGACTCACAGATTCTACCAAAACAGTTGCAGGTGCCGATGATTCCAGTGCAGATGACGCAACCGAGCTCAAGTGGGAGTTCGACGAGGAACATGGTTGTTACTATGTTTCTTTCCCTGATGATCACTAGTGGAGCCCAGTTGGGACGATCGGGGATCTAGCATTTGGGGTTATCTTATTTTCATTTGGATTTTGACCGTAGTCGGTCTATGTGTGGATTTTGGATGATGTATGAATTAATTTATGTATTGTGTGAAGTGGCGATTGTAAGCCAACTCTCGTTATCCCATTCTTGTTCATTACATGGGATTGTGTGAAGATGACCCTTCTTGCGACAAAACCACAATGCGGTTATGCCTCTAAGTCATGCCTCGACACGTGGGAGATATAGCCGCATTGTGGGCGTTACACGCAATAATAATCATACAGGCTAGACTTCTAGGGTTTTAGCCATAACGATCTCGTGGTAGATCAACTCTTGTAATACTCATATTCATCAAGATCAATCGAGCAGGAAGTAGGGTATTACCTCCATAGAGAGGGCCCGAACCTGGGTAAACATCGTGTCCCCTGTCTCCTGTTACCATCGACCTTAGACGCATAGTTCGGGACCCCCTACCCGAGATCCGCCGGTTTTGACACCGACATTGGTGCTTCCATTGAGAGTTCCGCTGCGTCATCTCCAAAAGGTTCGATGGCCCAGTCAATCATCTACAACAATGCTGTCCAGGGGGAAGTCTTCCTCCCTGGACAGATCTTCGTATTCGGCGGCTGCGCACTGTGGGCCAACTCGCTTGGCCATCTAGAGCAGATCGATAGCTATGCCCCTGGCAATCAGGTCAGATTTGGAAGCTTGAACTACGTCACTGATATCCGCGGAGACTTGATCTTCGATGGATTCGAGCCCACGTCAGCCGCTCCCTGCCTCCGCGATGAACATGACTTAAATCTATCATCGGACCATACAAAGGAGATAGCGCCTGTAACTGCTCTGGCCCTAGATCCGTAGCAGATTGCGCCATCCGAGGACGGGAAGCTCAACCCCGCCATGGAAGCCGCAGACTCAGCGGCGCTGGAGCCGCACACAGACCCAACCTCGAGCGGGATCTGCGTCACTGGAACCTCGGATTCGTCTCCGGCCATAGGTTCCGAACCACGTGCATCCGCGGCCATCGAGCCTGATCGGGAGCCGATCGTCGAATTCAGCACCGCGGACATCTTCCGGCACTCACCTTTAGCTGATGTGCTAAACTCATTAAAAACCCTCTCCTTAGAAGGGGACTCACAGCCGAATTATGTCCGGTTCGAACTGGTGGCTGATGACGGGGAATTTCACTTCCCACCCACCTCCCACTTCATAGCCACTGTCGAAGACTTAACCGACATGCTCGATTACGGCTTCGAAGACATCGACGGTATGGACGACGATGCCAAAGAGGAGCAGGGCCAAAACCCGCCGTTTACCGGGCGCTGGAAGACCACTTCTTCGTACGACGTGTACATGGTGGATACACCTAAAGAGAACAGTGGCGATAACAAGAAGGATCTAGTCGAGGATAAACCTCCTGAGACACAGCCAAAACACCGACGTCAGCGATGCCGCTCTAACTCACGCCGTGGAAAAGATAGTGATACCGGCATGAGAGAAAACAATACTCCGGGCGATGCCGAAGACAAGGAATACCCCGTTGAGCCAACCTCCGAACATGACGAATGGGAGGACGAGCGAGTCAGCCCTGATGAACAGGCCGTAAACAAAGACTCGGAGGACAGTAATTATCTTCCACTCTCTGAGGATGAGGTGAGCCTCGGCAACGAGGATTTCATCGTGCCTGAGGAACCTCTCGAGCAGGAGCGCTTTAAGTGCCAGCTAATAGCCACTGCGAGGAGCCTGAAAAAGAAGCAGCAGCAGCTTCAAGCTGATCAAGATCTGCTCAACGACAGATGGACTAATGTCCCGGCAGCCGAGGAATACGGCCTGGAACGCCCAACCAAAAGTTACCCGAAGCGCAAATTGTTACCCCAATTCGATGACGAGGCGTTGGAGCCCGTACCATCAGCGCGTAACGCGGCTGATCGACCACCACGCGGCCGGGATAAAGCGGCACCTCAAGCCAAACTCCAGCCAGCCTTACCTCGCCGTAAAGGCAGAGATAAAACAGCTCGGTGTTATACATATGACCTGCGGCAGGACCTAAAGAACAAAGCAGGCCAGACCAGATCGATCTACAGATCACGGGGGCGTGCCCTGACACGCGACGACGGCCATCTGGCCGGACGTGACAAACATAACCACGCCCGGGACGAAAACCGCAGACGGGTTACATCCGAACTACGTCGCGACTTGGCCTGATTCAGAGGCGCCGCACACCCCCTCTGCTTCACTAACGAAGTAATGGAGCATGAATTCCCAGAAGGGTTTAAACCCGTAAATATCGAATCTCATGATGGAACAACAGATCCCGCGGTATGGATTGAGGATTTTCTTCTCCATATTCATATGGCCCGCGGTGATGACCTTCACGCCATCAAATACCTCCCGCTAAAACTCAAAGGACCAGCTCGACACTGGTTAAACAGTCTTCCTGAAAATTCTATTGGCAGCTGGGAGGACTTGGAAGACGCCTTCCATGACAACTTCCAAGGTACATACGTCTGACCTCTAGATGCTAATGACTTAAGTCACATAGTTCAACAGCCCGGAGAGTCAGCCAGGAAATTCTGGACCAGTTTCCTAACTAAAAAGAACAAATCGTCGACCGCCCGGATGCCAAAGCCCTAGCGGCCCTTAAGCATAGCATCCACGACGAATGGCTCGCCCGTCACCTCGGCCAAGAAAAGCCAAAGTCCATGGCAGCCCTCACGATACTCATGACCCGTTTTTGTGCGGGCGAGGATAGTTGGATAGCCCGTAGCAATAACACTACAAGCAAAGCTGGCACATCTGAGACCAAAAACAGCAACGGCAAGCCCCGACGCAACAGGCACAAGCGTCGAAGCAACGGTGACAATACCGACGACACAGCGGTCAATGCCGGATTCAGTGGTTCCAAGTCCGGCCAGCGGAAGAAGCCATATAAAAGAAACAATCCGGGCCCATCCAGTTTGGACCGCATACTCGATCGTCCATGACAGTTCCGTGGTACCCCAGACAAACCAGCCAATCACACCAACAGAGACTGTTGGGTCTTTAAACAGGCCGGCAAATTAAACGCCGAGAACAAGGAGAAGGGGTCGCAAAGCAAGGACGATGATGAGGAGTCCCGTCCGCCGAACACAGGAGGACAGAAGAAGTTCCCTCCCCAAATTAAAACAGTGAACATGATATACGCTACCCATATCCCAAGAGGGAGCGCAAACGCGCGCTGAGGGACATCTATGCGATGGAGCCAGTCGCTCCAAAGTTCAACCCATGGTCTTCATGTCCGATCACTTTTGACCACTGATGTCTACTACGCAACCTTCTTCTTGTAAATGTTGTTGGGCCTCCAAGTGCAGAGGTTTGTAGGACAGTAGTAAATTTCCCTCAAGTGGATGACCTAAGGTTTATCAATCCGTGGGAGGCGTAGGATGAAGATGGTCTATCTCAAGAAAATCTGCAACCAAATAACAAAGAGTCTCTTGTGTCCCCAACACACCCAATACAATGGTAAATTGTATAGGTGCACTAGTTCGGCGAAGAGATGGTGATACAAGTGCAATATGGATGGTAGATACAGGTTTTTGTAATCTGAATATATAAAAACAGCAAGGTAAATAATAATAAAAATGAGCACAAACGATATTGCAATGATAGGAAACAAGGCCTAGGGTTCATACTTTCACTAGTGCAAGTTCTCTCAAAAATAATAACATAATTGGATCATATAACTATCCCTCAACATGCAACAAAGAGTCACTCCAAAGTCACTAATAGCGGAGAACAAATGAAGAGATTATTGTAGGGTACGAAACCACCTCAAAGTTATACTTTCGGATCGATCTATTCAAGAGTTCGTACTAGAATAACACCTTAAGACACATATCAACCAAAACCCTAATGTCACCTAGATACTCCAATGTCACCTCAAGTATCCGTGGGCATGATTATACGATATGCATCACACAATCTCAGATTCATCTATTCAAACCAACACAACGTACTTCAAAGAGTGCCCCAAAGTTTCTGCCAGAGAGTCAAGACGAAAACGTGTGCCAACCCCTATGCATAGGTTCATGGGCGGAACCCGCAAGTTGATCACCAAAACATACATCAAGTGGATCACGTGATATCCCATTGTCACCACAGATAAGCACGGCAAGACATACATCAAGTCTTCTCAAATCCTTAAAGACTCAATCCGATAAGATAACTTCAAAGGGAAAACTCAATCCATTACAAGAGAGTAGAGGGGGAGAAACATCATAAGATCTAACTGTTGGGAATCGTACCATAATTTTAAAAATTACCTACGCTAACCAAGATGCATCTATGGAGTATACTAGCAACGAGGGGAAAGGAGTGCATCTACATACCCTTGTAGATCACGAGCGGAAGCGTTCCAATGAACGTGGATGACGGAGTCGTACTCGCCGTGATCCAAATCACCGATGACCGAGTGCCGAACGGACGGCACCTCCGCGTTCAACACACGTATGGTGCAGCGACGTCTCCTCCTTCTTGATCCAGCAAGGGGGAAGCAGAGGTTGATGGAGATCCAGCAGCACGACGGCGTGGTGGTGGATGTAGCGGGATGCCGGCAGGGCTTCGCCGAGCTTCTACGAGAGAGAGAGGTGTAGCAGGGGAGGAGGGAGGCGCCCAAGGCTGAGATATTGCTGCCCTCCCTCCCCCTTTATATAGGCCCCATGGGAGGGGGGCGCCGGCCAAACCCATCTAGGGTGGGGGGCGGCGGCCAAGGGGGTGCCTTGCCCCCCAAGGCAAGTGGGAAGCCCCCCCACCCTAGGGTTTCCAACCCTAGGCGCAGGGGGGAGGCCCATGGGGGGGCGCCCAACCCACTAGGGGCTGGTTCCCTTCCCACTTCAGCCCACGGGGCCCTCCGGGAGAGGTGGCCCCACCCGGTGGACCCCCGGGACCCTTCCGGTGGTCCCGGTACAATACCGGTAACCCCCGAAACTTTCCCGGTGGCCGAAACTTGACTTCCTATATATAATTCTTTACCTCCGGACCATTCCGGAACTCCTCGTGATGTCCGGGATCTCATCCGGGACTCCGAACAACTTTCAGGTTTCCGCATACACATATCTCTACAACCCTAGCGTCACCGAACCTTAAGTGTGTAGACCCTACGGGTTCGGGAGACATACAGACATGACCGAGATGCCTCTCCAGTCAATAACCAACAGCAGGATCTGGATACCCATGTTGGCTCCCACATGTTCCACGATGATCTCATCGGATAAACCATGATGTCGAGGATTCAATCAATCCCGTATGCAATTCCTTTTGTCGATCGGTATGTTACTTGCCCGAGATTCGATCGTCGGTATCCCAATACCTTGTTCAATCTCGTTACCGGCAAGTCTCTTTACTCGTACCGCAATGCATGATCCCGTGACTAACGCCTTAGTCACATTGAGCTCATTATGATGATGCATTACCGAGTGGGCCCAGAGATACCTCTCCGTCACACGGAGTGACAAATCCCAGTCTCGATCCGTGCCAACCCAACAGACACTTTCGGACATACGCGTAGTGCACCTTTATTGTCACCCAGTTACGTTGTGACGTTTGGCACACCCAAAGCACTCCTACGGTATCCGGGAGTTGCACGATCTCATGGTCTAAGGAAAAGATACTTGTCATTGGAAAAGCTCTAGCAAACAAAACTACACGATCTTTTATGCTATGCTTAGGATTGGGTCTCGTCCATCGCATCATTCTCCTAATGACGTGATCCCGTTATCAATGACATCCAATGTCCATAGTCTGGAAACCATGACTATCTGTTGATCAACGAGCCAGTCAACTAGAGGCTTATTAGTGACACGTCGTGGTCTATGTATTCACACATGTATTACGATTTCCGGACAATACAATTATAGCATGAATAATAGACAATTACCATGAACAAAGAATTATAATAATAACCATTTATTATTGCCTCTAGGGCATATTTCCAACAGTCTCCCACTTGCACTAGAGTCAATAATCTAGTTACATTGTGATGAATCGAACACCCATTGCGTCCTGGTGTTGATCATGTTTTGCTCTAGGGAGAGGTTTAGTCAACGGATCTGCTACATTCAGGTCCGTATGTACTTTACAAATATCTATGTCTCCATTTTGAACACTTTCACGAATGGAGTTGAAGCGACGCTTGATATGCCTGGTCTTCCTGTGAAACATGGGCTCCTTCGCAAGGGCAATAGCTCCAGTGTTGTCACAGAAGAGAGTCATCGGGCCCGACGCATTGGGAATCACCCCTAGGTCGGTAATGAACTCCTTCATCCAGACTGCTTCCTGTGCTCCCTCCGAGGCTGCCATGTACTCCGCTTCACATGTAGATCCCGCCACGACGCTTTGCTTGCAACTGCACCAGCTTACTGCTCCTCCATTCAAAATATACACGTATCCGGTTTGTGACTTCGAGTCATCCAGATCTGTGTCGAAGCTAGCGTCGACGTAACCCTTTACGACGAGCTCTTCGTCACCTCCATAAACGAGAAACATATCCTTAGTCCTCTTCAGGTACTTCAGGATATTCTTGACCGCTGTCCAGTGTTCCATGCCGGGATTACTTTGGTACCTTCCTACCAAACTTACGGCAAGGTTTACATCAGGTCTGGTACACAGCATGGCATACATAATAGACCCTATGGCCGAGGCATAGGGGATGACACTCATCTGTTCTCTATCTTCTGCCGTGGTCGGGCATTGAGCCGTGCTCAATTGCACACCTTGCAATACAGGCAAGAACCCCTTCTTGGACTGATCCATATTGAACTTCTTCAATATCTTGTCAAGCTATGTACTCTGTGAAAGACCAATGAGGCGTCTTGATCTATCTCTATAGATCTTGATGCCTAATATATAAGCAGCTTCTCCAAGGTCCTTCATTGAAAAACACTTATTCAAATAGGCCTTTATACTTTCTTGTAAACACAGGCTTCTCCATAAGTCTGTGTAAACCCAAACGCTTTGATCATCTCATCAAAGCGAATGTTCCAACTCCGAGATGCTTGCACCAGCCCATAGATTGAGCGCTGGAGCTTGCATACTTTGTTAGCATTCTTAGGATCGACAAAACCTTCCGGCTGCATCATATACAACTCTTCCTTAAGGAAGCCGTTAAGGAATGCCGTTTTGACGTTCATCTGCCATATCTCATAATCATAGTATGCGGCAATTGCTAACATGATTCGGACTGACTTCAGCTTCGCTACGGGTGAGAAAGTCTCATCGTAGTCAACCCCTTGAACTTGTCGATAACCCTTAGCGACAAGTCAAGCCTTATAGATGGTCACATTACCATCTGCGTCTGTCTTCTTCTTAAAGATCCATTTGTTTTCTATGGCTCGCCGATCTTCCGGCAAGTCAGTCAAAGTCCATACTTCGTTTTCATACATGGATCCTATCTCGTATTTCATGGCTTCTAGCCATTCGTCGGAATCCGGGCCCGCCATCGCTTCTTCATAGTTCGAAGGTTCACCGTTGTCTAACAACATGATTTCCAGGACAGGGTTGCCGTACCACTCTGGTGCGGAACGTGTCCTTGTGGACCTACGAAGTTCAGTAGTAACTTGATCCGAAGCTTCATGATCATCATCATTAACTTCCTCCCCAGTCGGTGTAGGCACCACAGGAACATCTTCCCGCGCTGCGCTACTTTCCGGTTCGGAAGGGTGCCTATCACCTCATCAAGTTCCACTTTCCTCCCACTCAATTCTTTCGAGAGAAACTCCTTCTCCAGAAAGAACCCGTTCTTAGCAACGAAGATCTTGCCTTCGGATCTGAGGTAGAAGGTATACCCAATAGTTTCCTTGGGGTATCCTATGAAGACGCATCTTTCCGACTTGGGTTCGAGCTTTTCAGGTTGAAGTTTCTTGACATAAGCATCGCATCCCCAAACTTTTAGAAACGACAGCTTAGGTTTCTTCCCAAACCATAATTCATACGGTGTCGTCTCAACGGATTTCGACGGAGCCCTATTTAAAGTGAATGCGGCAGTCTCTAAAGCATAGCCCCAAAATGAGAGTGGTAAATCGGTAAGAGACAGCATAGATCGCACCATATCCAATAGAGTGCGATCACGACGTTCGGACACACCGTTTCTCTGAGGTGTTCCAGGCGGCGTGAGTTGTGAAACTATTCCACATTTCCTTAAGTGTGCACCAAATTCGTGACTTAAATATTCTCCACCACGATCTGATCGTAAGAATTTTATTCTCCTGTCACGTTGATTTTCAACCTCACTCTGAAATTCCTTGAACTTTTCAAAGGTTTCAGACTTGTGTTTCATTAGGTAGACATACCCATATCTACTTAAGTCATCAGTGAGAGTGAGAACATAACGATATCCTCCGCGAGCCTCAACACTCATTGGACCGCACACATCGGTATGTATGATTTCCAATAAGTTGGTTGCTCGCTCCATTGTTCCGGAGAACGGAGTCTTGGTCATCTTACCCATGAGGCATGGTTCGCACGTGTCAAATGATTCGTAATCAAGAGACTCCAAAAGTCCATCTACATGGAGCTTCTTCATGCGCTTGACACCAATGTGACCAAGGCGGCAGTACCACAAGTATGTGGGACTATCGTTATCAACTTTACATCTTTTGGTATTCACACTATGAATATGTGTAACATCACGTTCGAGATTCATCAAGAATAAACCATTGACCAGCGGGGCATGACAATAAAACATATCTCTCAAATAAATAGAACAACCATTATTCTCGGATTTAAATGAGTAGCCATCTCGAATTAAACGAGATCCAGATACAATGTTCGTGCTCAAAGCTGGCACTAAATAACAATTATTAAGGTTTAAAACTAATCCCGTAGGTAGATGCAGAGGTAGCGTGCCGACGGCGATGACATCGACCTTGGAACCATTCCCGACGCGCATCGTCACCTCGTGCTTCGCCAGTCTCCGTTTATTCCGTAGTTCCTTTGGTGTTGCCGGCCTTCTTGTCCGCTAAGTATTTGGGGCAGTTCCGCTTCCAGTGACCACTTCCCTTGCAATAAAAGCACTCAGTCTCGGGCTTGGGTCCATTCCTTGGCTTCTTCCCAGCAACTGGCTTACCGGACGCGGCAACTCCCTTGCCGTCCTTCTTGAAGTTCTTCTTACCCTTGCCCTTCTTGAACTTAGTGGTTTTATTCACCATCAACACTTGATGTTCTTTTCTGATCTCCACCTCCGCTGATTTCAGCATTGAATATATCTCAGGAATGGTTTTTTTCCATCCCCTGCATATTGAAGTTCATCACAAAGCTCTTGTAGCTTGGTGGAAGCGACTGGAGGATTCTGTCAATGACCGCGTCATCCGGGAGATTAACTCCCAGCTGAGTCAAGCGGTTGTGCAACCCAGACATTCTGAGTATATGCTCACTTACAGAACTATTTTCCTCCATTTTACAGCTGAAGAACTTGTCGGAGACTTCATATCTCTCGACCCGGGCATGAGCTTGGAAAACCAATTTCAGCTCCTCGAACATCTCATATGCTCCATGTTTCTCAAAACGCTTTTGGAGACCCGGTTCTAAGCTGTAAAGCATGCCGCACTGAACGAGGGAGTAATCATCAGCACGCTGCTGCCAAGCGTTCATAACGTCTTGGTTCTCTGGGATTGGTGCATCACCTAGCGGTGCTTCTAAGACATAATCTTTCTTGGCTACTATGAGGATGATCCTCAGGTTCCGTACCCAGCCCGTATAGTTGCTGCCATCATCTTTCAGCTTGGTTTTCTCTAGGAACGCGTTGAAATTAAGGACAACGTTGGCCATTAGATCTACAAGACATAGTGTAAAGATTTTAGACTAAGTTCATGATAATTAAGTTCATCTAATCAAATTACACAATGAACTCCCACTCAGATAGACATCCCTCTAGTCATCTAAGTGAAACATGATCCGAGTTTAACTAGGCTGTGTCCGATCATCACGCGAGACGGACTAGTCAAGATCGGTGAACATCTCCATGTTGATCGTATATTCTATACGACTCATGCCCGACCTTTCGGTCCTCCGTGTTCCGAGGCCATGTCTGTACATGCTAGGCTCGTCAAGTCAACCTAAGTGTATTGCGTGTGTTCCGAGGCCATGTCTGTACATGCTAGGCTCGGCAACACCCGTTGTATGCGAACGTTAGAATCTATCACACCCGATCAGCACGTGGTGCTTCGAAACAACGAACCTTCGCAACGGTGCACAGTTAGGGTGAACACTTTCTTGAAATTATCATAAGGGATCATCTTACTTACTACCGTCGTTCTAAGCAAATAAGATGCAAAAACATGATAAACATCACATGCAATCAAATAGTGACATGATATGGCCAATATCATTATGCTCCTTTGATCTCCATCTTCGGGGCACCATGATCATCTTCGTCACCGGCATGACACCATGATCTCCATCATCATGATCTCCATCATCGTGTCTTCATGAAGTCGTCACGCCAACGATTACTTCTACTTCTATGGCTAACGCGTTTAGCAACAAAGTAAAGTAATTTACATGGCGTTATTCAATGACACGCAGGTCATACAAAATAATAAAGACAACTCCTATGGCTCCTGCCGATTGTCATACTCATCGACATGCAAGTTGTGATTCCTATTACAAGAATATGATCAATCTCATACATCACATATATCATTCATCACATCTTCTGGCCATATCACATCACATAGCACTTGCTGCAAAAACAAGTTAGACGTCCTCTAATTGTTGTTGCAAGTTTTTACGTGGTTTGTAGGTTTCTAGCAAGAACGTTTTCTTACCTACGTATGACCACAACGTGATTTGCCAATTTCTATTTACCCTTCATAAGGACCCTTTTCATCGAATCTGTTCCGACTAAAGTAGGAGAGACAGACACCCGCTAGCCACCTTATGCATCTAGTGCATGTCAGTCGGTGGAACCTGTCTCACGTAAGCGTACGTGTAAGGTCGGTCCGGGACGCTTCATCCTACAATGCCGCCGAAACAAGAAACGACTAGTAGCGGCAAGAAGAATTGGCAACATCAACGCCCACAACTTCTTTGTGTTCTACTCGTGCATAGTAACTACGCATAGGCCTGGCTCATGATGCCACTGTTGGGAATCGTAGCATAATTTTAAAATTTACCTACGCTCACCAAGATGCATCTATGGAGTATACTAGCAATGAGGGGAAAGGAGTGCATCTACATACCCTTCTAGATCGCGAGCGGAGGCGTTCCAATGAACGTGGATGACGGAGTCGTACTCGCCGTGATCCAAATCGCCGATGACCGAGTGCCGAACGGACGGCACCTCCGCGTTCAACACACGTATGGTGCAGCGACGTCTCCTCCTTCTTGATCCAGCAAGGGGGAAGGAGAGGATGATGGAGATCTAGCAGCACGACGGCGTGGTGGTGGATGTAGCGGGATGCCGGCAGGGCTTCGCCGAGCTTCTACGAGAGAGAGAGAGAGAGGTGTAGCAGGGGAGGAGGGAGGCGCCCAAGGCTGAGATATTGCTTCCCTCCCCCCCTTTATATAGGCCCCCTGGGAGGGGGGCGCCGGCCAAACCCATCTAGGGTGGGGGGCGGCAGCCAAGGGGGTGCCTTGCCCCCCAAGGCAAGTGGGAAGCCCCCCCACCCTAGGGTTTCCAATCCTAGGCGCAGGGGGGGCCCATGGGGGGGCGCCCAGCCCACTAGGGGCTGGTTCCCTTCCCACTTCAGCCCACGGGGCCCTCCGGGATAGTTGGCCCCACCCGGTGGATCCTCGGGACCCTTCCGGTGGTCCCGGTACAATATCGGTAACCCCCGAAACTTTCCCGGTGGCCCAAACTTGACTTCCTATATATAATTCTTTACCTCCGGACCATTCCGGAACTCCTCGTGACATCCGGGATCTCATCCGGGACTCCAAACAACTTTCGGGTTTCCGCATACACATATCTCTACAACCCTAGCGTCACCGAACCTTAAGTGTGTAGACCCTACGGGTTCGGGAGACATGCAGACATGACCGAGACGCCTCTCCGGTCAATAACCAACAGCGGGATCTGGATACCCATGTTGGCTCCCACATGTTCCATGATGATCTCATCGGATGAACCACGATGTCGAGGATTCAATCAATCCCGTATGCAATTCCTTTTGTCGATCGGTATGTTACTTGCCCGAGATTCGATCGTCGGTATCCCAATACCTTGTTCAATCTTGTTACCGGCAAGTCTCTTTACTCGTACCGCAATGCATGATCCCGTGACTAACGCCTTAGTCACATTGAGCTCATTATAATGATGCATTACCGAGTGGGCCCAGAGATACCTCTCCGTCACACGGAGTGACAAATCCCAGTCTCGATCTGTGCCAACCCAACAGACACTTTCGGAGATACCCGTAGTGCACCTTTATAGTCACCCAGTTATGTTGTGACGTTTGGCACACCCAAAGCACTCCTACGGTATCCGGGAGTTGCACGATCTCATGGTCTAAGGAAAAGATACTTGTCATTGGAAAAGCTCTAGCAAACGAAACTACACGATCTTTTATGCTATGCTTAGGATTGGGTCTTGTCCACCGCATCATTCTCCTAATGATGTGATCCCGTTATCAATGACATCCAATGTCCATAGTCAGGAAACCATGACTATCTGTTGATCAACGAGCCAGTCAACTAGAGGCTTACTAGGGACACGTTGTGGTCTATGTATTCACACATGTATTACGATTTCCGGACAATACAATTATAGCATGAATAATAGACAATTACCATGAACAAAGAAATATAATAATAACCATTTATTATTGCCTCTAGGGCATATTTCCAACACTAACTACAATAGCAAATCTCGCGATACATCAAGATCGTATCACCTCAAGAACACGAGAGAGAGAGAGAGAGAGATCAAACACATAGCTACTGGTACATACCGTCAGCCCCGAGGGTGAACTACTCCCTCCTCGTCATGGAGAGCGCCGGGATGATGAAGATGGCCACCGGTGAGGGATCCCCCACTCCGGCAGGGTGCCGGAACAGGGTCCCGATTGGTTTTTGGTGGCTACAGAGGCTTGCGACGGCGGAACTCCCGATCTATTCTGTTCCCCGAAGGTTTTAGGGTATATTGGTATATATAGGAGGAAGAAATACGTCAGGGGAGCCACGAGGGTGGAGGGCGCACCCAGAGGGGGTGGGCGTGCCCCCCTGCCTCGTGCCTCCCTTGTTGCTTTCCTGACGTGCACTCCAAGTCTCCCGGGTTGCTTTCTTTCCAAAAATAACTTCTCCAGAAGGTTTCATTCCGTTTTGACTCCGTTTGATATTCCTTTTCTTCGAAACAATGAAACAAGGGAAAAAACAAGAACTGGCACTGGGCTCTGGGTTAATAGGTTAGTCCCAAAAATAATATAAAAGTGCATAATAAACCCCATAAACATCCAAAACAGATAATGTAATAGCATGGAACAATAAAAAAATTATAGATATGTTGGAGACATATCAGCATCCCCAAGCTTAATTCCTGCTCGTCCTCGAGTAGGTAAATGATAAAAACAGAATTTTTGATGTGGAATGCTACTCGGCATAATTTCAATGTAATTCTTCTTAATTGTGGTATGATTATTCAGATCCGAAATATTCAAGATAACAGTTCATATTCACATAAAAATAATAATACTTCAAGCATACTAACTAAGAAATTATGTCTTCTCAAAATAACATGGCCAAAGAAAGTTCATCCCTACAAAATCATATAGTTTAGTCATGCTCCATTTTCGTCACACAAGAATGTTCTCATCATGCACAACCCCGATGACAAGCCAAGCAATTGTTTCATACTTTAGTAATCTCAAACTTTTTCAACATTCACGCAATACATGAGCGTGAGCCATGGACATAGCACTATGTGTGGAATAGAATATGATGATGGGGGTTATGTGGAGAAGACAAAAAAGGAGAAAGTCTCACATCAACGAGGCTAATCAATGAGCTATGGATATGCCCATCGATTGATGTTAATGCAAGGAGTAGGGATTGCCATGCAACGGATGCACTAGAGCTATAAATATATGAAATCTCAACAAAAGAAACTAAGTGGGTGTGCATCCAAATTTCTTGCTCACGAAGACCTAGGGCACTTGAGGAAGCCCATTGTTGGAATATGCAAGCCAAGTTCTATAATGAAAAGTTCCCACTAGTATATGAAAGTGACAAAACAAGAGACTCTCTATCATGAAGATCATGGTGCTACTTTGAAGCACAAGTGTGGTAAAAGGATAGTAACATTGTCCCTGCTCTCTTTTTCTCTCATTTTTTTGGGCCTTCTCTTTCTTTATGGCCTTTCTCTTTTTTTTATTCCTCACTTGGGACAATGCTCTAGAAAATGATGATCATCACACTTCTATTTATTTACAACTCAATGATTACAACTCGATACTAGAACAAAGTTTGACTCTATATGAATGCCTCCGGCGGTGTACCGAGATATGCAATGAACCAAGAGTGACATGTATGAAAGAATTATGAATAGTGGCTTTGCCACAAATACTATGTCAACTACATGATTATGCAAAGCAATATGACAATGATGAACGTGATGATAAACGGAAGGTGGAAAGTTGCATGGCAATATATCTCGTAATGGCTATGGAAATGCCATAATAGGTAGGTATAGTGGCTGTTTTGAGGAAGATATAAGGAGGTTTATGTGTGAAAGAGCGTATTATATCACGGGGTTTGGATGCACCGACGAAGTTTGCACCAACTCTCAATGTGAGAAAGGGCAATGCACGGTACCGAAGAGGCTAGCAATGATGGAAAGGTGAGAGTGCGTATAATCCATGGACTCAACATTAGTCATAAAGAACTCACATACTTATTGCAAAAATCTACAAGTCATCAAAAACCAAGCACTACGCGCATGCTCCTAGGGGGATAGATTGGTAGGAAAAGACCATCGCTCGTCCCTGACCGCCACTCATATGGAGGACAATCAAAGAACACCTCATGTTTCAAATTTGTTACATAACGTTTACCATACGTGCATGCTACGGGACTTGCAAACTTCAACACAATTATTTCTCAAATTCACAACTACTCAACTAGCACAACTTTAGTATCACTACCTCCATATCTCAAAACAATCATCAAGCATCAAACTTCTCTTAGTATTCAACACACTCATAAGAAAGTTTTTACTGGTCTTGAATACCTAGCATATTAGGATTAAGAAAATTACCATGCTGTTTAAGACTCTCAAAATAATATAAGTGAAGCACGAGATGTCATCTATTTATTGAACATAAAACCACCGCCGTGCTCTAAAAGGTATAAGTGAAGCACTAGAGCAAACAATAAACTACTCCAAAAGATATGAGTGAAGATCAATGAGTAGTTAAATAATTATGTAGTTATGTGAAGACTCTCTAACATTTAAGGATTTCAGATCGTGGTAATTTATTCAAACAGCAAGCAAAGCTAAAGAAAATAAAATGATGCTCCAAGCAAAACACATATCATGTGGTGAATAAAAATATAGCTCCAAGTAAAATTACCGATGAACGAAGACGAAAGAGGGGATGCCTTCCGGGGCATCCCCAAGCTTAGGCTCTTGGTTATCCTTGAATATTACCTTGGGGTGCCTTGGGCATCCCCAAGCTTAGGCTCTTGCCACTCCTTATTCCATAGTCCATCGAATCTTTACCCAAAACTTGAAAACTTCACAACTCAAAACTTAACAGAAAACTCGTAAGCCCCGTTAGCGAAAGAAAACAAAACACCACTTCAAGTTACTGTAATGAAATTATTCTTTACTTATATTGGTGTTAAACCTACTGTATTCCAACTTCTCTATGATTGATAAACTATTTTACTAGCCATAGATTCATCAAAATAAGCAAACAACACAATGAAAAACAGAATCTGTCAAAAACAGAATAGTCTGTAGTAATATGTAACTAACGCAAACTTCTGGAACTCCAAAAATTCTAAAATAAATTGGTGGACCTGAGGAATTTGTATAGTAATCATCTGAAAAAAGAATCAACTAAATATCACTCTCCGGTAAAAAAATTTAGCTAATCTCGTGAGCGCTAAAGTTTCTGTTTTTTACAGCATGATCATAAAGACTTCACCCAAGTCTGCCCAAAGGTTCTACTTGGCACAAACACTAATTAAAACACAAAACCACATCGAAACAGAAGCTAGATGGATTATTTATTACTAAAAAGAACCAAAAATCAAGAAACTAAAATAAAGTTGGGTTGCCTCCCAACAAGCGCTATCGTTTAACGCCCCTAGCTAGGCATGATGATTTCAATGATGCTCACATAAAAGATAAGAATTGAAACATAAAGAGAGCATCATGAAGAATATGACTAGCACATTTAAGTCTAACCCACTTCCTATGCATAGGGATTTTGTGAGCAAACAACTTATGGGAACAATAATCAACTAGCATAGGAAGGCAAAACAAGCATAACTTCAAAACTTTAAGCACATAGAGAGGAAACTTGATATTATTGCAATTCCTACAAGTATATATTCCTCCCTCATAATAATTTTCAGTAGCATCATGAATGAATTCAAAAATATAACCAGCACCTAAAGCATTCTTTTCATGATCTACTTGCATAGAAAATTTACTACTCTCCACATAAGCAAAATTCTTCTCATTCGGAATAGTGAGAGTATCATAAGAGACTCGAATATTATAAATTGTTTCCACATTAAATGAGTAATGTTCAGAAAAAGGGTAATCATAATCATGACAAGTTTTATAAATATAATCATCACTACTCTTTATAGCATAAGTTTCATCACAATAATCATCATAAGTAGCAACTTTGTTCTCATCATAATCAATTGAAACCTCTTTCGAAATAGTGGATTCATCACTAAATAAAGTCATGACCTCTCCAAATCCACTTTCCTAATTATCACAATAAGATTTAGCATCCTCCAATTTTGTTGGATCACTATTTCCTAAAGTTGACACTCTTCCAAACCCACTTTCATCAATATAATCATCATAAGTAGGAGGCATGCTATCATTATTATAAATTTGCATATCAAAACTTGGGAGACTAAAAATATCATCTTCATTAAACGTAGCATCCCCAAGCTTGGGACAAACATTAATTGCAGCAAATATATTCTCAAAAACATCATCTTGTTTAAACATAGCATCCCCAAGCTTGGGCCTTTTCATATCATAAGCATAATCACTCTCATCTAATAGTAAGGATAACACCAATAGTATAGCAATTATCATATTCTTCCAAGCAAGTGCCAAAAAGATTTTCAAGATCATAAGAAGTATCATTATCTTCCCAATCAGAATCATCACAACAAGCAATAGGCATAACGAGATCATCATCTTCCACAATTATTTTTTATTCATTTTCATGAGGCACAACAATGATAGGAGCAACATTATTTGGGAGAGATATCCTTTTACCTCTCTTCCTTTTCCTTTTCTTCTTCTTCTTCACCACATCATGTGTGGGTGCAATCCTCTTTTTGGAGCTCCTTATTAATGAGATTGGTTGAATAGAAGGCTCCTCCTCGTTACCTGATTCATCATAAGAAATAATAGGAGGATATTGGGAAGTCTCTTCCCTTTCATTAGTATTTTCTTCATCTTCTATTTGTTTTCTATTCTTTATGTAGTTGGCAATATAAGGATTTTCAATGCAATTCACTGCACAATACATATAAATTTCCTCTAGATCAAATCCAAGAAGTTTATAACGGGCAAATTCTGGAAGATAGTTAGTTATACGTTTGATTTCTTCGTAACCCATAAGCAAACTAAGTTCATTATAATGTGCAAGGGAAATCAAGTCATCACAATTTTTGGACACAATTAGATCATGAAACAATTTGCATCGGATAGTTAAATGACCCCGCTCATTGCAAAGTTCACAAGTATGGCCAAGAAAATTTAAATTTTCAGCACAAACATCTAGCCTTTCTTGCAACAATTTAGTTTCTAAATGCTTGTGCCTCTTGCAATATCTATCTTCTCTATTTAATGTGTACTTGCAAACCCAATGCACTCCACAAAAATTGCCATGTTTATAGGAGACATTTTCATCATAACTAGTGCAATCATCATTAGTACTATGGATATTCAAGGAGTTCATACTAACAACATTGCAATCATGCTCATCATTTAAAGATTTAGTGCCAAACATTTTAATGCATTCTTCTTCTAACACTTTGGCACAATTTTCCTTCCCATCATACTCACGAAAGATATAAAAAAGATGAAGCGTATGAGGTAAACTCAATTCCATTTTTTTGTAGTTTTGTTTTATAAACTAAACTAGTGATAAAACAAGAAACTAAAAGATTCGATTGCATGATCTAAAGATATACCTTCAAGCACTAACCTCCCTGGCAACGGCGCCGGAAAAGAGCTTGATGTCTACTACGCAACCTTCTTCCTGTAGACGTTGTTGGGCCTCCAAGTGCAGAGGTTTGTAGGACAGTAGCAAATTTCCCTCAAGTGGATGACCTAAGGTTTATCAATCCGTGGGAGGCGTAGGATGAAGATGGTCTCTGTCAAGCAACCCTGCAACCAAATAACAAAGAGTCTCTTGTGTCCCCAACACACCCAATACAATGGTAAATTGTATAGGTGCACTAGTTCGGCGAAGAGATGGTGATACAAGTGCAATATGGATGGTAGATATAGGTTTTTGTAATCTGAAAATATAAAAACAAGAAAGGTAACTAATAATAAAAGTGAGCACAAACGATATTGCAATGATAGGAAACAAGGCCTAGGGTTCATACTTTCACTAGTGCAAGTTCTCTCAACAATAATAACATAATTGGATCATATAACTATCCCTCAACATGCAACAAAGAGTCACTCCAAAGTCACTAATAGAGGAGAACAAACGAAGAGATTATTGTAGGGTACGAAACCACCTCAAAGTTATTCTTTCGGATCGATCTATTCAAGAGTTCGTACTAGAATAACACCTTAAGACACATATCAACCAAACCCTAATGTCACCTAGATACTCCAATGTCACCTCAAGTATCCGTGGGCATGATTATACGATATGCATCATACAATCTCAGATTCATCTATTCAAACCAACACAAAGTACTTCAAAGAGTGCCCCAAAGTTTCTACCGGAGAGTCAAGACGAAAACGTGTGCCAACCCCCTATGCATAGGTTCATGGGCGGAACCCGCAAGTTGATCACCAAAACATACATCAAGTGGATCATGTGATATCCCATTGTCACCATAGATAAGCACGGCAAGACATACATCAAGTGTTCTCAAATCCTTAAAGACTCAATCCAATAAGATAACTTCAAAGGGAAAACTCAATCCATTACAAGAGAGTAGAGGGGGAGAAACATCATAAGATCCAACTACAATAGCAAAGCTCGCGATACATCAAGATCGTATCACCTCAAGAACACGAGAGAGAGATCAAACACATAGCTACTGGTACATACCCTCAGCCCCGATGGTGAACTACTCCCTCCTCGTCATGGAGAGCGCAGGGATGATGAAGATGGCCACCGGTGAGGGATCCCCCCGTCCGGCAGGGTGCTGGAACAGGGTCCCGATTGGTTTTTGGTGGCAACAGAGGCTTGCGGCGGCGGAACTCCCGATCTATTCTGTTCCCCGAAGGTTTTAGGGTATATTGGTATATATAGGAGGAAGAAATACGTCAGGGGAGCTACGAGGGGCCCACGAGGGTGGAGGGCGCGCCCCCTGCCTCGTGCCTCCCTTGTTGCTTTCCTGACGTTCACTCCAAGTCTCCTGGGTTGCTTTCTTTCCAAAAATAACTTCTCCAGAAGGTTTCATTCCGTTTCGACTCCGTTTGATATTCCTTTTCTTCGAAACACTCAAACTAGGGAAAAAAACATGAACTGGCACTGGGCTCTGGGTTAATAGGTTAGTCCCAAAAATAATATAAAAGTGCATAAGAAAGCCCGTAAACATCCAAACAGATAATATAATAGCATGGAACAATCAAAAATTATAGATATGTTGGAGACGTATCAACCACAGGGACCATTCGACCAGTATTCGTCACGGCGGTTCAGCCGCACCGGTCCTCGACCCAATTATTGATGGATTCCATCTCACACGAGTCCTCATGGATGGCGGCAGCAGCCTGAACCTGCTCTATCAGGATACAGCGCGCAAAATGGGCATTAATCCCTCACGGATCAAACCCACAAAGACTACCTTTAAAGGAGTCATACCAGGTGTAGAGGCCCGCTGTACGGGCTGAATCACACTAGAGGTTGTCTTCGGATCCCCGGACAACTTCCAAAGCGAAGAGTTGATCTTCGATATCGCCCCTTCCGCAGTGGCTATCACGCACTGCTCGGATGAACCGCATTTGCTCGATTCAACGCAGTGCCACACTACGCTTATCTCAAGCTCAAAATGCCCGGACCACACGGCGTCATAACAGTCAATGGAAACACGGAACACTCCCTCCGTACCGATGAGCACACTGCTGCTTTAGCAGCAAAAGTACAGAGCGACCTTTTTAAGCAGAACCTTAATTCGGCGGCCAAGCTCCTGGACACTGTCAAACGAGTCCGGACTACTCTACAGCAGGACAGCCCAGCTTGTCAAGAGCTCGACTAGAAATCGGCCTCCATCCCAGTCACGACCAAGGGGCGGCGTTTGTATCGCGCGTACATAATTATGCACTCAAAATACCTTGGGCATCGACGGAGGCATAACTCGATTGTGATCCATAATACGGCTCGACCTCTCTTGGACACACATACTTTCACTTTTTCTTTTTTATCCTTTTTAGGTTTCTTTTCCACAGGCTTTTTCTAACGGCCTGATCATCGGTCCTTTTGAAAGGATAGATACACCAAGACGACAAGAAGAACTGACGTATAAGGGAATTTCTAGGTGTTCTCTTTAACGATCACTCTACCTGTTTTCAGGACCCACACGCAGCTCTCCCTTGGTTGTGGCTTATTAAATAGTCCTGTTGCTTATTGCACTACTTGTACAAGTACGCTTTGACGTATTAATCAAACTATAATGGAAAAAGTTTGCGGCCCAACTTCTGCGGCACTAGCTTGCCACCTATCTGTTTTTTTGATTGCACCCGTACACTTTGGTACGCTTTAATACGCCAGGGGCTTCATCGCGCCCCACAATACGGCAACAAAGTTCGAACACTTTTTACAGTATAGTTTGGCACCACGAATTTAGCATTATATGCATTGGCTCCGAATCATGTCTTTGGTCAATAGTTGGGTTGCCCGGCCCCTGTGCTTACTACCTTACGTTCCGCTATATCGGCTAGGGTAGTAAAGGGAGAACTACCTCGATTGTGTCCTGGTTTATCCGGATGAGCACCTTAGTAGAGAAAGCCGAAAACTGACTGTCATGATGCGGCGTGAGCCGGTCAGCTCTTCGGAGATTTCAAATCTTTAGCGATTTCCTTTTTCCGCATTACGCGAGGAATCGGTTCTTACCCGATCAGGTGTTTACAGCATCGTAGTTCGGATACTAGGGGTTGTGCCTAAATTTTTATTGTCAAACTCCTCTGGCTAAGTGAGGGTTATAAAGCCAAATAGTCCGATTGCCTAGTTCATTGTGCTAAACACCTCCTTTAAGGACCAAACAATTGGATCAAGAGTGTTTAGATTCCATCCCGAACACCCCCGTACTACCTATGTGGGGGCGGAAGCCGATGACTGGCCAACTCTCAGATTTCATAAACTCGGCCGCACAGGAGGTAAAATTTTAACAAGCATTATATTACACAATCGACTTTGTTTCACAATACAGGGCGAGATAACATGAATGTATTCATTCAAAGATTACATCTTTTGCACATTGCTCCGCTACAATGCGGGATCCCTCCAAGACATCGCTAAAATATCGCTCGGGCGTGCAGTGCTCTTTCCCCTCGGGCGGTCCCTCGGTCGCGAGCTTGACGGCATTCATCTTCGCCCACTGCACCTTGACACGGGCGAAGGCCATCCGCGCACCTTCCATACAGACCGACCGCTTGATGGCGTTAAGCCGGGGGCAGGCATTTACCGGCCGCTTCACGAGATCGAAGTAGCTGCTGGGTATGGCTTCGGCAGGCCACAACCGGATTATTAAGTCCTTCATGGCCAGTTCGGCCACCCTATGCAGTTCGACCAGCTGTTTTAGCTGATTGCTAAAGGGCACTAGATGTTTTGGCGCAAGGTATTGCGACCAGAACAGCTTCTCTGTTGAGCTCCCCTCTTCGGCTCGGAAGAGTTCCGCAGCGTCAGAAACACTGCGCGGCAGATCCGCAAACGCCCCTGGAGAACTCCAAATCCGGGTTAGTAAGAGATACATCTTCTTCACATACTTGCTTTGCATAATAAAAGCCTTACCCGCTGCGATTTTCTTGGCCTCCTGGATTCCATGGAGGGCGCCCTAGGCTTCAACCCGGGCCTCTTGTGCGCTCTGGCAAGCCTTGGCGAGTTCGGTCTCTTGATCCGCAATGTCGCGCTCCAAGGACTCGCATTTCTTGACGACATCCTGGAGCTCATGCTGGACCTCACCAACCCTGGCCTCATGCTTTTCACGGGCGGCTTGCTCCTTTGCCACTTTCCTTTTGGCCTCAGCCAGCGCTTTCCTGAGGGTTTCAACCTCAGTCGCGGCTCCTACAAATATCATGGCACTATGGTCAGCACAAGTTATTCATCCTTTTCCGGATATACACAAGGTCATCACATACCTTGCTTGTCCTCCAGCTGCTTTTTTACACGGCCGAGCTCCTCCTCGGCCCGCTCCAGACTCTGCTTTAGTCCGGAGACCTCAGCATCATGAGAGGCTGCGGCCAACAACGACGCCTGCTTATTCACATAAGACATATCTAGTTAGTTTCCTGGGAAAATTACTTGATCCTCTGTCCAACTTTTCTTTTCGAACACCGAACAGTGTCTCAGGGGCTACTATTTATACTATGACATTCTTTTTACATAAATTGTGCTACTTACCTCAAAACCTGTTAGAAGGCTTGTGCAGGCTTCGGTCAGTCCGCTCTTAACAGATTGAACCTTCTCAACCACCGTACCCATAAGGATACGATGTTCCTCAACAATGGAAGCACCTCGCAGTGCTTCCAGTAGAGTATCCGGTGCCTCTGGTTAGACAAAGGTCACCGGCGGAACAGGCGCACCTCCTTCTTTCGAAGGAGGCTGCTTGCCTGAATCCGGAACCGCACTGGCTTCCAGAATGGTATTCGGCTGAGGGCCGCACTGGATACGGTCCCCATCGCCAGTCTCCATGGGGATTTTCTCCCCCATGTGTCCGGCGGCCGAGGTTTCACCCTCTGTCGCCGCCCTGGTGGCCTCCTGCATCTCTCCCTGGCCTGGGATCCTGTGGGACAACACCTCAGTGTCATCCATGGCCCTGGGAGAGGAGGCCGCCGGAAGAGACCCACTGTCCATTACCTTCGGGTCCAGCGAATTCCCCGAAGATGAGGGTCGCTCGAGGTCGGAACGAGCCGGACTGCAAGTGCATGATTCAACACGTTAAAACTATGAAGAAGAGAGGCCGGATATATGGACGCATCCGGGTTTTTTAGTACTCACGATTCGGCCAGGGGCTTGTTTCGGGGGCGCGGTTATGGGCTGCTGTCGACGTCCCACGCGGAGTTATCTGCGAGGGAGCCCTTCCCCCTCTTGGACGCCTCTGCCTCCAGATTTGTGGAGGCCGCCCTCTTCTTCCTCCCCCCCTCAGGGGGGGGAGTTGCTTTCTTCCTCCACCTCGTCGTCGTCTTCATCGGCGGAGGAGTGAGTCTCGTTGTCTTCGGACGTCATGTCCGAAGCGCCCTTGCGGCAAGGGCCACTTTTGGCCCCCTTGGACTTCTTCTTGGCTTTCTTCTCTGGCACCTGGTAAGGCGCCAGAACCAGCATCTTCGTCAGAAGCGGGATGGCTGGTTCCTCGGGCAACGGAGCCGGACACTTAATTCGCTCCGCCTTCTTTGTCCAACCCTGAAAAAATAAATGGTGAGGCTTTGGTATCTTCCCTGAACAAGCAAGCAAAGGATACACCTTGAAATGCGAAAGACTTACCACACTAGCGGGATGGGCCAGGGCGTGCCCACGGTCCTCGGTTGTCTCCGGCAGCGTCTCGTTTCCCTTGAAGAGCACCTTCCAGATATCTTCGTGCATAGTTCCGAAGAATTGTTGCAAGGTCTGGTGCTCGGCTGGATTGAACTCCCATAAATGGCAAGTCCGGCTCCGGCATGTAAGGATCCGGCGAACTAGCATCACCTGGATCACATTGACGAGCTTCATGTTCTTGTCCACCATGCTCTCGATGCGCGTTTGCAGCGCTGTCAGCTCATCCGACGAAGACCAATTCAGGCCCTTCTCTAGCCAGGAGGTGAGCCGCATTGGGGCTCCAGATTTGAATTCGGGAGCCGCGGCCCAGGTGGCGTCGCGGTGTTGTGTGATATAGAACCACATTTTCTGCCACTCTTTGACGGTCTCCACAAAGATACCTTGGGCCATGTGACATTGGGCATCTTGCTCACCATGGCACCTCCGCACTCTGCGTGTTGGCCATCCACCACCACTCTGGAATGTGGAGGAAGGCCTCGCACACGACAATAAATGCCGAGATGTTGAGGAAAGAGTTTGGGGCTAGATCATGGAAATCTAGCCTGTAATAGGACATGAGTCTGCAGACGAAAGGGTGGAGAGGAAACCATAACCCGCGGACGAAGTGGGGGATGAACACCACCCTCTCATTGGGCTTCAGGGTGGGGACGATCTGCCGCTTGGCCGGAAGCCGGTGGGCAATTTCTTTCGCCGGGTACCGGCCTCCCGAAGCTTGGTGATGTCCTTCTCCTTGACGAAGGAGGGCATCCACTTGCCTTGCGCTCTAGATCCGGACATGGTCGAGTGTTTTCTTGAGGCGGAAAAGATGAGGACTTGGGAGCTGGAGCTCGAGAATGGGAGGGTAGAGAGAGAAAAGGCGTGGGTGAAGGAAGTGAATCCTTATCTCCTTATAAGGGCAGTGAATATCAATCGCCTCCCCACTCGCCTTAAAACTCGCCTGTTCCCAAGGGCTGTGCAGACGACACGGTTGGATTACCCATGCTCATATTGATGAGAATCCCATAATAAGGGGACACGATCTCTGCTGCGACAAGACGTGCCAATAGAAACCGCATCTTGAAATGTGAAGCGGCAGGCAGAAAAACGGTTCAAAATAATAACCAGGCAGGGACGTGATATCACGTTACAAAAAAGTTGTCAGCGGATTCGACTCGTGAAATATTGTACTCTCTGCCGTGGTGTGTGGTACTTGTTTTGCAGAACCGGACACGTTCGTTGCGTTTGAAGACCGTGTTGGAATATTCGGAGAAGGAACCCGCCTTGCAATGCCGAAGACAATTTACGCGCCGGACTCATCGTCGTTGAAGCCTGGTTCAGGGGCTACCGAGGGAGTCCTGGTAGGGGGTCCTCGGGCGTCCGGACTGTGTAACGTGGTCCGGACTGATGGGCTGTGAAGATACAAGACCAAAGACTCTCTCCCGTGTCCGGATGGGACTCTCCTTGGCGTGGAAGGCAAGCTTGGTGCCCGGATATGAAGATTCCTTTCTCTGTAACCGACTTTGTACAACCCTAGTCCCCTCCGGTGTCTATATAAACCGGAGGGCTTAGTCCGTAGAGGCAATCGTAATCATAATCATATAGGCTAGACTTCTAGGGTTTTAGCCATAACGATCTCGTGGTAGATCAACTCTTGTAATACTCATATTCATCAAGATCAATCAAGCAGGAAGTAGGGTATTACCTCCATAGAGAGGGCCCGAACCTGGGTAAACATCGTGTCCCCTGTCTCCTGTTACCATCGACCTTAGACGCACAGTTCGGGACCCCCTACCCGAGATCCCCCGGTTTTGACACCGACAAGCACGCCTCCGTCAATTCACACACCTGCACGCACGCCTCCCCATCTGCCTGCGCGGTGGACTACTCGCATGCGTCCCGTCAACTCACGCCTGCTCGCACACCACACGGGTCACGCGGCGGCATGTATATTGTTTTTCTATTTGGATGATCAATGCTGCCGCTTTATTGCTTAACCAAAGCATGGCACGTATCCATTGTTGGTCCAATGCTCACGGTTCGAATAAATAATCCGTTTGGGATATTGGTTCCCAATTATTAATAATCTCGTGTCTGTAATTAGATAAAGATTACATCAAAGCTGGTCTCAAATTTGACAAAAAATAGTACAATGCCACTTTGTATTGGTGTCCATATGACAACATGATAAGTTTCATGAACTTCAAATAAGTTTTGGATGTACTAGAATTTAAAAATCAAGATTCTCAATGTTTGAAATTTGTTGCACGGGGAGTAAACATGGACCCAGTGAGACACATGTGTTTTTGCAATCCATTTAGATGCACTGTCACGTGTCCATGTAGCTCAAATTTGATTTTTGCACATTATACCCATAGAAAATCAATCAATCAATGTACTAAAATGTCTTAATGGTCTCTGTGATTTTTTTGAAATTAAAACGTCCCTCCTTTGGTAACATGTATGTTCACCGCGGGATAATTAATTAACATGCATCATAGTTGCGGTGGATTCGTGGTGTGGGTGTGGGTGTGTGCGTCTGGGGGTGGCGGGTGGCTCGCAGTACACTACGAGTTGTGAGCCACCGTGTGGGTTGGCCGTTTTGTTGGGCAGGCTGGTGCCACATCAGAGTCGTGAAATCGTTATCTAAAACATTACACAACCCTTTCATACATAAATGTTTTGGCCACATGCAGTTGATGGTTGTCCTACACGACACTCGATACTCGCCTATGACGCTTTCTGTGGGCCCCCGAGGTCGTTGTCCATCACTTTGACGAATAGCCGGCAGTGAGGTTAATTTCACCAGCAAGGTAGAATCTTTTTTGTTTGTGTTATGGTGGTATATAGTAAGCGTCAAAGAGGTGGGAGGGGACTAGCATATATACTATACGTATGCGTCCGAGAACAAGTACACCTCACTCAGTGTCGAGACTTTTTGGTTACCGAGGCGCGTGCCACATCAAAATTGTGAAATTGGTTATTCAAACATCACACAACACCTTTTTGGGCCACATGCATATATATCCTAGCTAGGACACTCACGTGTGACACTTCCATCTGTGGGCCCACGAGGCCATCATCGATGCATGCATGCATGCATCACTTTGACCTACATCAGGAGAGATTAATTAATTTCACCATCGATTAGGATTCTTTTGGGTTGTACATATATTACGGCAGGAGCATATAGTATGCGGTGAAGAGGGGGGAAGGGGACCATCATATGTAGTACGCTTGATATGAACCTCGCTCTGTGTGGGTGCATGGTTTACGGTTTTTGAGGCATGTGGCACATCAAAGTTGTGCATTTTGGGTATTCAACATATATATGTTTGGCCCACATGCAAAGTGGTGGTGGTTGTCCTCTCGCACCCACTTAAGCGGTTATCAGCGATATCGATGCTTTCCATCTGTGGGCCCGCTTGGTCCGGCACTTATTTTTGCCTGACAACAAGAGAGGTTAATTTTACTTAGGAGGGGATTATTATTTTTGCTCTGGGATGACATGCATGATACACTTTGAGCACACACACATGCATGTGTACGCATGAATCCCTCCCATCGAGTCGAAGTGGCCAGTACAACGACACCATCATAAACCGACCTCGCTCTGTGTGGGGAGCTAGTGTACGATTTTTGACACGCGCCAGATCAATGTTGTGTACTCAAACATGCATGCACGCATCACCTCCATACATATGCATGTAGTGGTTGCCTTCGAACGATACACTCCCTTGCATGGTTATCGGCGACGAGCCTATATATTCGTGGGCCTGCATGGACATCCGTGATCACCTTGACCAACAACAAGATAGGTTACCATGGTGGATTCTTCATTTGGTTCGTGTTATCGTAGTATAGGTCATGGTGAGATTCAGACCTAATTAAGTTTGGGCGCATATACTATGCACGCATGCATGCATATATGAATCCCCGTCGTTGGCTTGAAGTGTGGTGTAACATACATATGCATCGTCAACCTAACCCTCACTCAATGTGGGGATTTATAGTTCGAAATAACGGTGCCACATCAAAGTTGTTCCATTGTTACTCAAAAACACACCTCTCCATACATATGTTTGGGCCACACACATGCAGTGGTTGTCTTCGGGGACTAGCTACTTGCGTGATTATTGGCGAGCTAGACCATCTCCGGGGTCGCATGGACGGCCATCACTTTGACCAACAACAAGAGAGAGGTTGTACGACCAAGGTTGCTACATCGCACTTTTCTAGTTGAGCCTCGGTTGGGGGGGCATGCATTCATAGCTTAATTAGGATTCCCTTCGTGGCGACACAAGGGGGGTGGGGGGCAGCTAGCTACTT
>NC_057799.1:489035946-489044376 GCF_018294505.1 Triticum aestivum | reverse complement strand
ATGTGCATTCATAGCTTAGGATTCCCTTCATGCCGACACGAGGGAGGGGTGGCTGCTAGCTACTTCGCACTTTGCTAGGGTGAACCTCGGTTGGGGCGGGAGAGGGCATGCATTCATAGCTTAGCTAGGATTCTCTTCATGCAGACACGAGGGAGGGGGGCTGCTATCTACTTCGCACATTGCTAGGTGAACCTCGGTTGGGGGGGATGATAACCCACAAATATAGGGGATCGCAACAATTTTCGAGGGTAGAGTATTCAACCCAAATTTATTGATTCGACACAAGGGGAGCCAAAGAATATGCTGAAGTATTAGCAATTGAGTTGTAAATTCAACCACACCTGGATAACTTAGTATCTGCAGCAAAGTATTTAGTAGCAAAGTAATATGGAAATAACGGTAACGGTAGCAAAAGTAATATTTTTGGGTTTTGTAGTGACTGTAACAGTAGCAACGGAAAAGTAAATAAGCGAAGAACAATATGTGAAAAGCTCGTAGGCATTGGATCGGTGATGGAGAATTATGCCGGATGCGGCTCATCATGTAACAATCATAACATAGGGTGAGCCAGAACTAGCTCCAATTCATCAATGTAATGTAGGCATATATTCCGAATATAGTCATACGTGCTTATGGAAAAGAACTTGCATGACATCTTTGTCCTACCCTCCCGTGCAGCGGGGTCCTAATGGAAACTAAGGGATATTAAGGCCACCTTTAATAGAGTACCGGAACAAAGCATTAGCACATAGTGAATACATGAACTCCTCAAACTATGGTCATCGCCGGGAGTGGTCCCGATTATTGTCACTTCGGGGTTGCCGGATCATAACACATAGTAGGTGACTATAGACTTGCAAGACAGGATCATGAACTCACATATATTCATGAAAACATAATAGGTTCAGATCTGAAATCATGGGACTCGGGCCCTAGTGACAAGCATTAAGCATAGCAAAGTCATAGCAACATCAATCTCAGAACATAGTGGATACTAGTGATCAAACCCTAACAAAACTAACTCGATTACATGATAGATCTCATCCAACCCATCACCGTCCAGCAAGCCTACGATGGAATTACTCACGCACGGCGGTGAGCATCATGAAATTGGTGATGGAGGATGGTTGATTGTGACGACGGCGACGAATCCCCCTCTCCGGAGCCCCGAACGGACTCCAGATCAGCCCTCCCGAGAGGTTTTAGGGCATGGCGGCGGCTCCGTATCGTGAAACGCGATGAATCCTTCTCTCTAATTTTTTCTCCCAGAAAGTGAATATATGGAGTTGAGGTCGGTGGAGCGTCAGGGGGCCCACGAGGTAGGGCGGCGCGCCTAGGGGGGCAGGCGCGCCCTCGTGGACAGGGTGTGGGCCCCCTGACGTGGATTTTTCTTCCAGTATTTTTCTTATTTTCCAAATAGATGTTCCGTGGAGTTTCAGGTCATTCCGAGAACTTTTGTTTCTGCACATAAATAACACCATGGAAAGTCTGCTGAAAACAGCGTTAGTCCGGGTTAGTTCCATTCAAATCATGCAAGTTAGAGTCCAAAACAAGGGCAAAAGTGTTTGGAAAAGTAGATACGACGGAGACGTATCAACTCCCCCAAGCTTAAACCTTTGCTTGTCCTCAAGCAATTCAGTTGATAAACAACTTTTCTCATCTCAGTCAGTCCATCATATATCGTCATAATTGCCTTTCACTTGCACGACCGAACGATGTGAAAATAATAAGAGTGCACGTGCATTGGACTAAGCTGGAATCTGCGAGCATTCAATAAATAGGAGAAGACAAGGCAATATGGACTCTTGGTTTAATCAACAATAATGCATATAAGAGCCAGTTCAACAATTTGATCATGGTCTTCTCCTATCGACCCCCAAAGAAAATAAAAGAAATAAAAACTATTTACACGGGAAAGCTCCCAACAAGCAAAAGAAGAACAGGAAATATTTTTGGGTTTTCTTTTTAATTATTACTACTACAGCAAGAAAGTAAACTAGCTAAAAGCTACAACTAATTTTTTTGGTTTTTCTTAAGGTTTATTAAACACACAAGAAGAAAGCAAGAAAAAGGAAAATAAATTAGCATGGATATTATAGTGAAAGAGTATGAGCACCGACATCTAGCAATGAGTGTGTGAACATGAATGTAATGTCGGTGAGAAATACGTACTCCCCCAAGCTTAGGCTTTTGGCCTAAGTTGGTTTATTGCTAAGGATGGCCTGGCGGATATCCATAGTTGTAGCCGGGGTCGTACGGAGATGCAGCGGCTATCGCCTCCTGAGCTGCAGCGTGGCGGTGAGCTGCCTCCGCCCTCCTCTCGTACTCATCTGCCTCCTCTCTGGTAATAACATATCTTCCTTTTGCCTAATCAAAGAAGGCAGGAGCAGGGAGAGTAATACGGACAACACGACGTCTGTCAAAGATTAAGCGATACCGGAGAGGTGATTCATTCCTCTCGACAAACTGGTGGTGAACCATAGCATTAAATTCTAAATAAGTAGGAGGCAATTCAATATCATCATTACGTATGGTTACACCAAGAAAATCAGCTAAGCGGGTTGCATAAAATCATTCAAAGAAATCTCCATTAAATCAATTATGATGCAACCTACGTGCAACAACGGCTCCCAAATTATAAGATTTGTCTCCTAACACAGCACTCCTAAGAATACTGAGATCAGGGACACACATGTGACATGCTTCATCCTTACCATTTATGCACCTACCTATAAAGAGAGCAAAATAATCTATAGCAGGAAAATGGATGCTCCCTATGGTAGCTTGTGCTATATCTCTAGATTCCCCCATAGTTATACGAGCAAGAAAATTTCTAAATTCAGATTTGCGAGGTTCACTAGCACTACCCCATTGTGGAAGTTTGCAAGCAGTGGTAAAATCCTCTAAGTCCATCGTATAAGATTTTTCATAAAGATCAAGCAGGACAGTTGGAGAATTATGTGAAGATGAAAATTCAAACCTCCTCACAAATGAACTAGTAAGATAGTGGTACTGGCGGCACTTTTCCTCCTCGAAGCTCACAAGATCAGCATTACGCAAATATGCGTTAAATTCTTCCTTGATTCCCGCTCGATCCATAAAGTTTTCTGCAGGCCATTCACAAGGCCGCATTGGAGCGTCCCTTGGTGGCTCATCGTCAGCATCACGCATTGCAAGCCTGGGTCCTTGCTTCCTTGAAGAACCACCTTGGAACATTTTCCTAAGCATATTTCTTCCTCTGAAAAATTTCTGAAATTTTTAGCAACTTCAAAATAAAAGTGAACCAAGCTCAACAAGATTGATAGCAACTACTCCTACAAGTGCCTAGAGCCTATATCAAGCATTAGAACTACTTGGAACCATATAAATTTGACATGCAAGCTCAAGAACATGGTCACCTAGGCAGCACAAATTTGCAATGAATAAAGCACTAGAACAAAAACTAATTGGACCAATGGAGGAGTCACATACCAAGGAACAATCTCCCCAAGCAGTTTTGTGAGAGGTGCTTTGAGCAAGGAGATCGAAAATCGCAGCAAAATGAGCTAGAACTCGTGCTTGAGCTGGATGGTGATTTTTTTGGGAGGAAGAAGAAGTGTGTGGGTGCAGGAATAAGTGGAGGGGAGCCACCGTGGGCCCACGAGGCTGGGGGGCGCGCCCAGGGGGGTAGGGCGCACCCTCCACCCACGTGGCTAGGTGCTTGCCCCTCCTGCTGTGTTCTTAGTGCCAGATATTCTGAAATATTCTAGAAAAAATCATATTCTATTTTCAGGGCATTTGGAGAACTTTTATTTTCGGGGTATTTTTATATTGCATGGATAAATCAGAAAACAGACAGGAAAATACTAATTTTTCTTTATTTCAACTAAATAACAGAAAGTAGAAAGAGGGTACAGAAGGTTGTGCCTTCTAGTTTCATCCATCTCATGCTCATCAAAAGGAATCCACTAACAAGGTTGATCAAGTCTTGTTAATAAACTCATTCCGAATAACATGAAACCAGAGAAATTTCGAATAACACTATGTTACCTCAACGGGGATATGCACATCCCCAATAATAAGAATATCATATTTCTTCTTGACAGTAGGAGGAAATTCAAAAGCTCCAAAAATAATCGATGGAATCCTTCCAATAGAGTTGATACTATGAACTTGAGGTTGTTTCCTCGGAAAGTGTACCGTATGCTCATTACCATTAACATGAAAAGTTACATTGCCTTTGTTGCAATCAATAACAGACCCTGCAGTAATCAAAAAAGGTCTTCCAAGAATAATATACATACTATCGTCCTCAGGAATATCAAGAATGACAAAGTCCGTTAAGATAGTAATGTTTGCAACCACAACAGGCACATCCTCACAAATACCAATAGGTATAGCATTTGATTTATCAGCCATTTGCAAAGATATTTCAGTAGGTGTCAACTTATTCAAATCAAGTCTACGATATAAAGAGAGAGGCATAACACTAACACCGGCTCCAAGATCACATAAAGCAGTTTCAACATAGTTTCTTTTAATGGAGTATGGTATAGTAGGTACTCCTGGATCTCCTAGTTTCTTAGGTATTCCACCCTTAAAAGTATAATTAGCAAGCATGGTGGAAATTTCAGCTTTCGGTATCTTTCTTTTATTAGTAACAATATCTTTCATATACTTAGCATAAGGATTCATTTTGAGCATATCAGTTAATCGCATATGCAAAAAGATAGGTCTAATCATTTCAGTAAAGCGCTCAAAATCCTCATCATCCTTTTTCTTGGATGGTTTGGGAGGAAAGGTCATAGGTTTCTGAACCCATGGTTCTCTTTCTTTACCATGTTTCCTAGCAACAAAGTCTCTCTTATCATAACGTTGATTCTTTGATTGTGGGTTATCAAGATCAACATCAGGTTCAACTTCTACATCATTATCATTGCTAGGTTGAGCGTCAACATGAACATCATCATTAATATTATCACTAGGTTCATGTTCATTACCAGATTGTGTTTCAGCATCAGAAATAGAAATATCATTTGGATTCTCAGGTGGTTCAGCAATAGGTTCACTAGAAGTATGCAAAGTCCTATCATTTTTCTTTTTCTTCTTTTTAGAAGGACTAGGTGCAGCTATATTATTTCTCTGAGAATCTTGCTCAATTCTCTTAGGGTGGCCTTCAGGATACAAAGGTTCCTGAGTCATTTTACCAGTTCTAGTAGCCACTCTAACAGCATAATCATTATTCTTACTATTCAATTCATTGAGCAAATCATTTTGAGCTTTAAGTACTTGTTCTACTTGAGTGGTAACCATAGAAGCATATTTAGTAATGAGTTTAAATTCACCTTTAACATTAGCCATATAATCACCCAAGTATTCAAGCGTATCAGAATTGTATTTCAATTGTCTACCAAAATAAGCATTGAAGTTTTCTTGTTCGACAATAAAATTATCAAACTCTTCTAAGCATTGTCTAGCACACTTATAGTGAGGAATATCACCTTCATCAAATCTATAGAGAGAATTTACCTTTACTACCTGTGTCGGGTTATCAAGACCATGAGTTTCTCCAATAGGTGGAGTATTGAGATCACAAGTTTCTTCAACAGGTGGTAAATTAAGACCATGTATTTCTTCAATAGGAGGTAAATTCTTAACATCTTCAGCTTTAATACCCTTTTCTTTCATAGATTTCTTTGCCTCTTGCATATCTTCAGGACTGAGAAATAGAACACCCCTCTTCTTCGGAGTTGGTTTAGGAATAGGCTCAGGAGTTGACTCAGGAAGTGTCCAATTATTTTCATTGGTCAACATATTATTCAATAGAATTTCAGCTTCATCCGGTGTTCTTTCCCTGAAAACAGAACCAGCACAACTATCCAGGTAATCTCTGGAAGCATCGGTTAGTCCATTATAAAAGATATCGAGTATTTCAGTTTTCTTAAGAGGATGATCAGGCAAAGCATTAAGAAATTGAAGAAGCCTCCCCCAAGCTTGTGGGAGACTCTCTTTTTCAATTTGCACAAAATTATATATTTCCCTTAAAGCAGCTTGTTTCTTATGAGCAGGGAAATATTTAGCAGAGAAGTAATAAATCATATCCTGGGGACTACGCACACAACCAGGATCAAGAGAATTAAACCATATCTTAGCATCACCCTTTAATGAGAACGGAACTATTTTAAGGATATAAAGGTAGCGAGCTTTCTCATCATTAGTGAATAGGGTGGATATATCATTTAATTTAGTAAGATGTGCCACAACAGTTTCAGATTCATAGCCATGAAAAGGATCAGATTCAACCAAAGTAATTATATCAGGATCAATAGAGAATTCATAATCCTTATCAATAACACAGATAGGTGAACTAGCAAAAGTAGGGTCAGGTTTCATTCTAGCATTAAGAGATTGCTGCTTCCATTTAGCTATAACCTCTTGAGCTCGTATCTATCTTTGCAAGCTAAAATAGCTAAAGCAGCTTCTTTTTCAAAAACACAACCCTCAAGAATAACAGGAGATTCATATTCATTAGGGGGAGAGTCTTCATCATCACTTTCATCAATGTTATCAGTTTCAATAATTTCATTCTCTCTAACCTTAGCAAGTTGTTCATCAAGAAATTCACCAAGTGGCATAGTAGTATCAAGCATAGTAGTAGTTTCATCATAAGTATCATGCATAGCAGAAGTGGCATCATCAATAACATGCAACATATCAGAATGAATAGCAGAAGTAGGCTTAGGTGTTGCAAGCTTACTCAAAACAGAAGGTTAATCAAGTGCAGAGCTAGATGGCAGTTCCTTACCTCCCCCCGTAGTCGAGGGATAAATTGTTGTCTTAGCGTCTTTCAAGTTCTTCATAGTGACCAGCAGATATAAATCCCAAATGACTCAAAGAATAGAGCTATGCTCCCCGGCAACGGGGCCAGAAAATAGTCTTGACAACCCGCAAGTATAGGGGATCGCAACAGTTTTCGAGGGTAGAGTATTCAACCCAAATTTATTGATTCGACACAAGGGGAGCCAAAGAATATTCTCAAGTATTAGCAGTTGAGTTGTCAATTCAACCACACCTGGATAACTTAGTATCTGCAGCAAAGTATTTAGTAGCAAAGTAATATGGAAGTAACGGTAACGGTAGCAAAAGTAATATTTTTGGGTTTTGTAGTGATTGTAACAGTAGCAACGGAAAGGTAAATAAGCGAAGAACAATATGTGAAAAGCTTGTAGGCATTGGATCGGTGATGGAGAATTATGCAGGATGCGGTTCATCATGTAACAATCATAACATAGGGTGACATAGAACTAGCTACAATTCATCAATGTAATGTAGGCATGTATTCCGAATATAGTCATACGTGCTTATGGAAAAGAACTTGCATGACATCTTTTGTCCTACCCTCCCGTGGCAGCGGGGTCCTAATGGAAACTAAGGGATATTAAGGCCTCCTTTTAATAGAGTACCGGAACAGAGCATCAACACATAGTGAATACATGAACTCCTCAAACTATGGTCATCACCGGGAGTGGTCCCGATTATTGTCACTTCGGGGTTGCCGGATCATAACACATAGTAGGTGACTATAGACTTGCAAGATAGGATCAAGAACTCACATATATTCATGAAAACATAATAGGTTCAGATCTGAAATCATGGCACTCGGGCCCTAGTGACAAGCATTAAGCATAGCAAAGTCATAGCAACATCAATCTCAGAACATAGTGGATACTAGGGATCAAACCCTAACAAAACTAACTCGATTACATGATAGATCTCATCCAACCCATCACCGTCCAGCAAGCCTATGATGGAATTACTCACGCACGGCGGTGAGCATCATGAAATTGGTGATGGAGGATGGTTGATGATGACGACGGCGACGAATCCCCCTCTCCGGAGCTCCGAACGGACTCCAGATCAACCCTCCCGAGAGGTTTTAGGGCTTGGCGGCGGCTCCGTATCGTGAAACACAATGAATCCTTCTCTCTGATTTTTTTCTCCCCGAAAGTGAATATATGGAGTTGGAGTTGAGGTCGGTGGAGCGTCAGGGGGACACGAGGTAGGGGGCGCGCCCCCCACCCTCGTGGACAGGGTGTGGGCCCCCTGACGTGGATTTTTCTTCTAGTATTTTCCTTATTTTCCAAATAGATGTTCCGTGGAGTTTCAGGTCATTCCGAGAACTTTTGTGTTTGCACATAAATAACACCATGTAAAGTCTGCTGAAAACAGCATCAGTCCGGGTTAGTTCCATTCAAATCATGCAAGTTAGAGTCCAAAACATGGGCAAAAGTGTTTGGAAAAGTAGATACGACGAAGACGTATCAGGGGCATGCATTCATAGCTTAGGAATCCCTTCGTGCCGATACGAGGGAGGGGGGCTGCTAGCTCTACGTCACACTTTGCTAGGTGAACCTCGGATGGGGGCATGCATTCATAGCTTAGGATTCCCTT
>NC_057799.1:489002873-489035657 GCF_018294505.1 Triticum aestivum | reverse complement strand
GGGGGGGCATGCATTCATAGCTTAGGATTCCCTTCGTGCCAACATGAGGGAGGAGGGGGGCTGGTAGCTACTTCGCACTTTGCTAGGTGAATCTCGATTGAGGGGGAGGGGGTATGCATTCATAGCTTAGGATTCCCTTCGTGCCGACACGAGGGGGGTGGGGGCAAGCAACAACGTGCGCTTTGCGAGAGAAGTTGCATTTGGTATTTGAAAATCAAACCACCCTTTTGATACATAAATTCGGTCCACATGCAAGTTTGTCCGTGTTCTCACCCTCTCCCGCATCATTTTTCGCCAAATTTATGAACATTAGACAAGTCGGATGACGCAACAGACACGGTTCACTCAAACTAACATTGTGCCACGCCGGTGCACCTGTCACGCACACATCCGCACAGTACATTGGGCTCCACGAGGCTCCCCCTCTCAAAAATATTTGCCCGCCTCGAGGGTTTTTCTGTTTCATAACACACATAGGGTTTTTCTGCTTCATAACACATAGTTGTTATCTCCGGACTGTGTGCGATGCACTATCGTCAAAATTTTCAATAGCCCGGCATTTCACTCCCGCGTAGTAAAATTTTCAGTACCCGCGTCATTTCCTCAAACACCCCGCCCCCCCTCCACACACACACACACACACACACCAAAACCTCCTCGGGCGTGTGCGCGCACACACACACACCCTCCCTCGCTCGAAACCCTAGCAAAGTCCCCGCCGCCGTTGCCGCTGCAAGGCCTCCATTGTTAACATCTGCCGGTTTGCCCGTGCAGCTTACCCAGCGATCTCCATACGCAGGCTGCCCTGAGTTTCTTAGATGACGCCTACCAAACGCCCCCTTTCCCACACATCCCCATTGTTGGGGATATTACCACTGGGCGTAAACCGGCCAGGAGAGGCCGGGTTAACTTCATAAGTAGTTCATCTGTATCTGAAGCCCATGAAGACAGACGGTGACGCTTCATGAAGGCCCAGGGCTCAAAGCCGGTTTAAGGTCTGTAGACACAAACCGGCATTGAGATGTAAACTTGTGTTGTAAGATAGAAGTAGCAGAGACTGAGCCGGACACGATTATGAGCCGGCCTCGGAGTCTGTAAACCGACGGGCGTCAACCCATGTATATAAGGGGACGACCCGGCGGCGGTTCAAGGAGAACGGACGACAACTCGAGACTCAGGAAAAGCGTATTTGCTCCCTGGTCATCGAACCCCCATCAATTCCATCACAACTAGACGTAGGCTTTTACCTTCATCGTAAGCGGCCGAACTAGTATAAAACTCTCTTGCGTCCCTTGTCCGCTTTAACCCCTTTAAGCTAACCCGTAGCGATGGCTCCACGACTAAGTCCTTTCTCTAGGACATCTGCCGTGACAAAACCACGACAGTTGGCGCCCACCGTGGGGCTATCGCACGATGGTTTCATGTTCTTGGAGGGCAGCTTCGAAGGACTCAAGGGTTACGCTATGGGCCGGATGACCAAGAGTCGTCGCGGCAAGCTCTACATCGAAGATGCAGGCTGGGGCCCTGAGGCTGGCTCAATCGAGTACGGGTACCGGATCCCCTTTGGTGGCATACACGTTTTCATTGGCAAGATCGGCGAACCGGGCCCTGAGCCGGACATCTGCACCGGCCTCGTCGAAATGGCTCAGCGTGCGAGATCTGCCCGGGTCAAGCCTGTCAGGAAGCGTGCCTTCGTGGGAGTTATCCATGGAGGTGAATCTGAGGATAGATCGGAATCTGGTGGTGAGACCGTCGTTTATTCCGGCGACGAGTCATCGACTGGAGAGACCGAGACGTTATATCAGTTACAAGATGGCCGGATTGGGGGCTGTTCCGATGGCGACAGTATTCTGGACCCCTTTGATCTGCCAAACTGGGTGGCAATCTTCATGGCCGGCACACAACCAGCGCTCCACTCTGCGACCGCAGCGGCGATGATTTACGGATCAACAGCGGTGGCAGCGGCTGGGGCAGGAGGCCCTGTGCGACCGCCAGCTCAGGTTTTATCTGATTTGTTTGATGTGTTGGCAACGCTGATGGCGGAGGTTAAGCCGGCGGATCAGGATACACACAATGCGGAAATCACGAAAGTGAAAGATCAGATCACCCAGGCAAAAACTGACTTAGCAGCTGAGGATACCAGGATAGCCGTGGAGCGGGCCGCTTTGGATGCACAAGCTTATCGGATTATGTTGGATCAGAGTGCGTCGAACGAAGTCCTGAAGAGGAGGCACCGATCTCGCCTGCCGCCAGTTTATGACGTTAGAAATATCTTTAACACCTAGGAGCAGGGACCAGTAATCCGCCGGTGGTAAATCGGGCAGAGGCACCCGGAGCAGGGGCGCCGGTTCAGCCATGTTTGGTGGATCCGCCTCGTCAAAACAACATTGTGGTACCTCATGTCCCCAGGCCACCGGGTCATTATTATAACCCAATGGACAACATTGTCGTTGCCGCTTCACGGCTGGTGGCCATCCCGATCGAAGGCGATTCTCCAGCAGCGGTTGAGACGCGTCGGGTTAAGGAGCTTCTTCAGACAACCTCGGTTCAACAGGAGGCTTATTCATATAGTCGCGATCGGATTCATTCCACTCCCCGTCCAAGCCGGAGTTACAGCAGGCGTATGGATGAACCGGCAGTATCAAGCAATGCATGGAACCGTGATCCGCCCCGTGGCCATAACCCGGCGGGTGGTGCTGGTGATGCTCAGGAGGTGGTGGACCGGGCTCGGGCACGCAGAGAGGCCGAGTTAGCGGCGCAGCATGAGGCCCGTCAGCTTACTATTCGTCCAACCATGTCGGTGGAACCAGGAGTTACCTCTAGTTCCCTGGGAGTGCCATGTCTTGTCCCAGCGTTGCGCAATGTGGGCCTGCCCAAGGATTTCAAGGGCCCGCGCAAGGTGCCGAATTACACCGCCGATCTATCCCCTGAAACATGGGTTGAAAGCTACGAGATGGCCATGGAGATGCTGGACGTGGATGATGCGGCATGTGCGAAGTACTTCACCATGATGCTACAAGGAACGGCCCGCACTTGGCTAAAGAGCTTACCGGCTAATTCTATAAGGTCATGGGCCGAGTTGAGAGCCCGGTTTGTTCAGAATATCAAGGATACATGCAAGCAGCCCATGTGAATTGTGGACTTAGCTGCCTGTGTCCAGGAGGAAGGAGAGTCAACAACTCATTGGGTGCACCGGGTTTCGGAGATTTTGCATTCATCAGACCGCATCAACGCTGACACCGCAGTTTTAACATTGGAAGGCAATTGCCGGTTTCAACCCTTGAAGTTGAAGTTGGGACGACTCAAACGTCATTGTAATGACATGGGAACCCTCATGGCTGCACTGGTGAAGTATGCCGACTCTGATAGTACCAAGGATCCCGAGTCTGACGATGATAAGACAGGGAAGGGAAAGAAGAGCGGCAACGCCAAGGGGTAGCACCACAACCCGGCGGGTCATGGAAATGGCGGCAAGCGTAAAGCGGACCATGGTTTAGACTTTGTGGCTAACACTAATACACACGACAAGGGCCAACGGCGTAAGGGTAAACCGCCCCGGCGCAGTGGAATGCCGAATCCTAATCCGGACCGTTTGTCGTATCTGTTGAACCAGCCCTGTCCAAAGCATGGGACGAAGGAGGAACCGTCTACACACCTCTGGAAAGATTGTTACATCATGCAAGAGTTCCAAAATTTTGATTCTTTCCGGTATGATCATGGATCAGGAGGCGGTTCGGGCTCTGGCTCTCATGGGCCGGGTTATGGTGGAGGAAGTTCCGGTTCAGGATTCCATGGCAATAACGGTGGACATAACAATCAAAGTAATCAAGGTAACCAAGGTGGCTATAATCATCAGGGCAATCAGTAGCAGCGGCAGCAGTCGGGTTACCAGAGCAACCCAAAGCAGTTGAATAGCGGACAGTATCATGTCTTCACCACTAGCTTGGACAAGCGCGATCAGAAGCTTTATAAAAGGGTGGTGAATGCCGTTGAACCGGCGGTGCCGCGTTATTTGCGCTGGTCCGAGCAGCTCATTTTGTGGAGTAGAGAAGATCATCCACCCGGGGTTGACAATCCGGGTCATCTGGCTCTGGTGGTGGCACCCCAGGTGGGAGGTTATAAGTTCACTAAGGTACTCATGGACGGAGGGAGTAGTATCAATATCCTTTATTATGAAACTTTCCGTCGCATGGGGCTAACAGATAGAAATCTTAAACCGCCCAATACGGTGTTCCATGGTGTGGTGCCTGGTAAGTCAGCATATCCTGTTGGTAAGATAGCTCTGGAGGTGGCTTTTGGAGATGAGCATGACTCGAGATCAGAAACCATGGCCTTTGAAGTGGTGAAAATCAGAAGCCCGTATCATGCCCTATTTGGACGGCCAGCTTATGCTAAGTTTACGGCACGGCCTTGTTATGTCTATCTACAGCTCAAGATGCCGGGTCACAAGGGAACTATAACCGTGCATGGAAGCCACAAGATTGCTCTGGAGTGTGAGGAAGGTGATGCGGCTTATGCTGAGTCGGTTTGTGCAACAGAGGAGTTGAAGTTTTACAAGGACGATGTTGATCCGGCAGATATGACTTCGTTGAAAAAACCAACTATGGAGCATGATCCGGCCCTGAAGTTTAAATCGGCTGATGAGACTAAACTTGTTGACTTCGTGCATGGCGATTTGTCCAAGTAGTTTAGCATCAGCGCTAACTTGGATCCGCAATAGGAAAGCGCGCTCATCGAGTTCATCCATGAGAATCGGGACATCTTTGCATGTAAGCCTTCTGACATGCCTGGTGTACCGAGAGAACTCACTGAGTACACTCTCAATGTTGATCCTAAGTATAAACCGGTCAAGCAGTTTCTCCGCCGGTTCAATGAAGAAAGACGCAAAGCTATTGGAGAAGAAGTAGCCAGGCTCTTGGCGGCTAGATTTATCGTTGAAGTATTCCATCCTGAGTGGTTGGCTAATTCGGTGCTGGTCCTCAAGAAGAATGGCACTTGGCGTATGTGTGTGGACTACACAGATCTTCACAAAGCTTGTCCAGTAGATCCTTTTGCCCTCCCTGTATTGATCAGATTATTGATGCTACGGCGGGTTGTGAGCGGTTAAGTTTTTTGGATGCATATTCTGGTTATCATCAGATCAAAATGGCAGTTAAGGACCAGGCGAAGACGGCCTTCATAACTCCCTTTGGAGCCTTCTGATATGTGTCCATGCCCTTTGGGATCAAGAGTGCACATGCAACTTATCAACGGTGTGTATGCAGAATTGTCTTCATAAACAGATCGGCCGCAATGTTCATGCCTATGTGGATGATATTGTGGTAAAATCAAGGAAGAAGGAGACATTGATTGATGACTTGAAGGAAACCTTTGATAACCTGTGGGTTTATAAAATGATGCTTAATCCGGCCAAATGTGTCTTTGGTATACCTACAGGGAAGCTCCTGGGCTTTTTGGTGTCTAACAGGGGCATTGAGGCTAATCCGGAAAAGATCAATGCCATCACCTCCTTGGCTAAACCAAAGTTTATCAATGATGTTCAACGCCTGGCAGGCCGGATTGCCGCGTTGAGCCATTTTGTCAGTTGCCTCGGCGAGAAGGCCATCCCTTTGTATCAGATGCTGAAGAAAACGGATAACTTCGTCGAGCGACACCACTAATGAAGCATTTGAGGACTTAAAGCGGCAGCTAGCTAATCCGCCGGTTCTCGCTGCTCCGGTTGACAAAGAGCCATTGTTGCTATATGTGGCAGGTAACGCTCGGGCTGTTAGTGTGGCTATTGTGGTGGAGCGCAAGGAGGCAGGAAAGGAATATCCGGTTCAGCGGCCGGTTTACTATATTAGTGAGGTACTCATTGAATCCAAGCAGAGGTACCCGCATTGGAAAAAATTGGTGAAAGGGGTTTTCATGGCAAGCCGGAAGCTTAAGGAGTATTTCCAAGGTCATCCCATCACGGTGGTCAGCTCTGCTCCTTTGGGGGATATAATCTAGAATAGGGAGGCAACTGGTCGGATTGCTAAGTGGGCTATTGAACTCGGGCCTCACGGGTTGAAATACATACCCTGAACGGCGATCAAATCTCAGGCACTTGTGGATTTCATCAATGATCGGACAGAATTACAAGCGCCAGAAGAGAAGCCGGATCACACTTATTGGACTATTCATTTTGATGGGTCCAGGCAATTGGAGGGCTCGGGGGCTGGAGTCGTGTTAACTTCCCCACGAGGTGATAAGTTTTGTTATGTTCTCCGTTTAATGTTCCCTTGCACTAATAATGCAGCTGAATATGAGGCCTTACTCCATGGTCTTCGGATGGCTAAGGAGATGAATCTCAACCGAGTTAAGTGCTTCGGTGACTCGGATCTGGTGGCTCAACAAGTTTCCGGCACTTGGGATTCCAAGGACCCACTAATGGCAGCATATCGTCGTGAGGTGGATATTGTTGGAGGTCACTTCAAAGGTTATCAGGTGGATCATGTGGACCGGTGGAAGAATGAAGCGGCAGACACTTTATGCCGCCTGGGTTCCCAACGTAAACCGGTTCCACCTAATGTCTTCCTGGATGTTTTGCATAATCCGTCCGTCAAGCTCCCTGGTGAAGAGGATTTGGCTGTTCCTGATCCGGAGGCTCAGTTGGTGGTAGCTCTACATGTTATCCCGGATTGGACGGTTCCGTATCTGGCGTATATAAACTGGGGCGAGTTACCAAGGGATGAAACTTTGGCCAGATAGATAACCCGGCGGTCCAAGTCCATGACTATTATCAATGGAGAGTTACATCATTGCAGTGTTACAGGGGCGTTTCAACGCTGTGTATCTCCTGAGGAAGGCCGTGAAATTTTGCGTGAGATCCATGAAGGAGATTGTGGACACCACGCCGGTTCAAAATCTTTGGTGGCCAAGGCATTTCGTCACGGTTTCTATTGGTTGACGGCTCATGCTGATGCCGAGGACTTGGTTAGAAGATGTGATGGCTCTCAGAAATTCTCACGGCGTGCTCATGTACCAGCTCAAGAATTGAGGATGATTCCAATCACCTGGCCATTTGCAACTTGGGGGCTGGATATGGTTGGGCCTTTCAAGAGGTCCAAGGACAAGAAGACCCACCTTTTGGTGGCGGTTGATAAGTTCACGAAGTGGGTGGAGGCAGAGCCAGTTAGTAAGTGTGACGCAGCCACGGCAGTTCAATTCATCAAAAAGGTGATCTTCCGGTTTGGCTTTCCACACAGCATTATAACAGACAATGGTACCAATCTGTCAAAGGGTGCCATGAAGGAGTTCTGTCAACGTGAGCACATCCGGCTTGACGTGTCATCAGTGGCTCACCCCCAGTCCAATGGTCAAGCGAAGAGGGCCAATCAAGAGATCTTGAGAGGCATCAAACCCCGGCTTATGGTTCCTTTGCAACGGACGCCGGGTTGTTGGGTTGAGGAGTTACCTTCAGTGTTATGGAGCATCAATACCACACCCAACAGATCGACAGACTACACGCCGTTCTTCATGGTTTATGGAGCGGAAACGGTTCTTCCTAGTGACATCCGTCATGACTCGCCTCGTGTAGCGGCATATGTTGAAGCGGATAATGAGAAGGCACGGCAGGAAGCTCTTGACCTGTTAGATGAGGAGCGTGACATGGCGGCAGCCCGTTCGGCGATTTATCAGCAAGATCTGCGTCGTTGTCATAGCCGCCGGGTTAGAACCAGAACCTTTCAAGAAGGAGATTTGGTGCTTCGACTCATCCAGGATCAGACGGATATGCACAAGCTATCCCCCCCTTGGGAAGGACCTTTTGTGGTCAGCAAGGATCTACACAATGGGTCGTATTACTTAGTCGATGTTCGAGAGCGCAAAGACTCACGTAAATCGGAAGAGGAGACCAACCGGCCGTGGAATATTGCTCATCTTCGGCCCTACTATACTTGAGCTACAGGCTCTGCTTATGTACATATTATGACATTGTATATATTATGATCAATATAATAAACCGGAACCTCAGCTAAAGCGGGGCATCTATTGTTTTCTTACATCACGTGTGGTTACATGGAGCTTACAAAGCGGCGTCTGGTTTACCCCTTGATTTAGCTTCTTAAAGCTTGATATTAGATCACTTGGGGGCTTGGTTGTATCCGAACCATAGCTACGCCTCTTGATCGGTGCAATGCCACAACATCACTTGGGGGCTTGGTCGTATCCGAACCATAGCTACGCCTCTTGATCGGCGCAATGCCACAGCATCACTTGGGGGCTTGGTCGAACCCGAACCATAGCTACGCCTCTTGATCGGCGTAATGCCACAGCATCACTTGGGGGCTTGGTCAAACCCGAACCATAGCTACGCCTCTTGATCGGCGTAATGCCACAACATCACTTGGGGGCTTGGTCGAACCCGAACCATAGCAACACCTCTTGATCAGCGTAATGCCACAGCATCAATTGGGGGCTTGGTCGAACCCGAACCATAGCAACACCTCTTGATCAAATTTGGGGCGTCGCAGCCCGTGAAAAGCCTCGACTACAACGGTTTTATTTGCCTTTTGCTAAGTTTCTTTTTCTTTTGCTAAGATTTGTGATGTTTTCAAATCAGTGTTTATCAACCCGGTTACGCTATCAACTACAAGTTGTTAGTACATGACCAAGTTATAATCCGGAGAATATCAGCCCGGTCTGGTTTTGACTCATAGTCACCAGTATGGAATAAACCAGTGTTTTTCACAACCCGAAATGGTTTTTTTGTAAACAGGCATTATAACAGGGGATACTTTTACTCCGGATTAAGGTTATTACTCTCATTACAAGGTTGGTCAGCCAACACTATGCCTAAAGGTCGCAGGTATCATATTTTTCCATATTTGGTTATCTTTTACAACCTTGGTTATAAACCTTGGTCATATATATAGTTGGGTATCATGACCCGCCCGGTGGTAAACCGCCAGGGCGCTTTAAGCTTTTTATCTGCAGGAACAACTGGAAAAAATAGCTCAAGCATGGAGGATTAACACGCATCAGTTGCAGATAAATATGCACGAAGGCATAACAGACCAAGTGTTTTAACTAGCCTATTACAAGGCGTTTCAGTTCCCAAAGGAATAATTGTTTCTCAAAAAACATTGCAGTATGGAAGATTAAACCGGCCCCGGGGTTATGATCGCTGAGCAGCTTGACCTGACAGCTGCGGGTCATCTTGCACCTGTTCATCTTCTTCGTCTCTACCCAGCGGCTGGAAGTCAACAGTTGTCCAGTCGATCCCGGTTAAAGCTTGGAAAACAGCTTCGTCGCTTATAAGGGTGGACGGTTCAAGGTCAGGGGCATAAGTGTGCTTACGGATTGGAGGGATCAGGTTTTGAGCCTCAGGAGTTGGTGCAGCAACCCGCTTGTTATTGGTATCATAGCTCGCCTAGTAAAATGAAAGATCGGCCTCTTCAGCAAGTTGACAAGCCAATGGACGTACTTCCCGGTTTATGGCGCGGAGATCTTCAGTGCCAAACTCTGATCCGTCTTCTTTTAAGCTTGGGTAACCTTTAGCCACGTCTGTCGGATCAAGATCAGGCACCCATGCTTTTGCCCGGGTTAGTGCGGTCAGAGCGCCAGCACTTGCAGCACACCGCTTCAGCTCTTCTATCCGAGCAGGCAACATAGATAGGCTGTCTAAGGTATCCTTGATCAATGTCGGGGGTGGCTTATTGTGAGAAGCGGTGCAGTTAATCCGTTGTGTGCCGGTATACAGTTGCTCTATCAGCGTGTAGGCAGCTTTCAACTTCTTCTGCACATCAGAGCCGAGATGGCTAATGCGAGTTCCTGTATCATTACAAACATCAGTAAACCGGCAACGCATGGGAGGATATGTTGAAAGCATAAAAGAAGGATGCTTACCAAAGACAGCAGCAGTCATAGCATGCACTTGCCGCTTTACACCAGTCAGCTCGTCAACTACCGGTTTAAGAGCGGCTTCTGCGTTTTCAGCCCTTTTTATCAAAGCGGCTTTTTTAGTCTCCCAATCCGCCCGCTCTTTGTTGAAGCCCTCTTTCAGTTTCTCCATAGCGCCTAGAGCACGGGTGAACTCTTCCTTCGCTTTGGAGGCTTCAGCTTGCTGGGTTTTGATGTTCTCTTGCAGATCAGCGGTTGGCGTTCCTTCTTGCTCAGCTCCGCCTGTAAAGGGACAGATGTATCATGAGTTGACATTACATATTTGAAGTACCCATCCCATAACAAGTTATGCCCTTGATACTTGGGGGTTAATGCATGTTTGCTCTTGATCAAAATTTTTTACAAGTCCCAAGCACAATACAAGTATTAATCTTGGCACTTGGGGGCTAATGTATATTTGCTCAAAAAGTTGTTGGTATGGGAGTTCTTCTACAGTCCCGGTTCATCTTTATAAAGTTAAACCGGCCCTTGGGGGCTATACCGGTGAAAGAGCATTATGGCAAATTTTAAAGAAACCGGTTCATCTTAACGAGGTAATCCGGTCCCTGGAGGTTAAATATGCAAAGATAAGTTATGACAAAAGTCCTGGTTTAGATCGGTATCATAAACCGTCACTTGGGGGCTATTAGGAATTGATAAACTACAATTGGACAAAAGAAAAAAAATGGTAGTTACCTCATATCGCTCCTTCATCAAGTTTACCAAACTAGCTTCATAATCACGGCTGGTATACAGACGGTTCAAGAAGCCAGAGTGAATGTCTTGAGCATTGAGATGGGCGTAGCTTCATAAATCGGCATTCCATTCGCATTTGCCGATAGCAGAGAGATCATCCTTGGCAGTATGCTTTGACAAAGCTACAGGATTGCCAGGAGTGGTGTGGCCAGTGCCAGTAATCATAACATCATCATCTTCTTCATCAGCAGCCTTCGCCGGGGTTGGCCGTTTATCAGTGTCCTTAACTGGACTGACCGGTTTGTCATCAGTTCGGACAGGGCTGGTTGGCCGATCTGCATGGCTGGTAGTGTCAACTTGCGCCGGTTCAGTAAGGAAATCATGGTCTTGAGGCAGCGGATCATGAAGCATGGCGTCAACATCGGTTTCTTCCGCCTCTGGAGTTGTTTCCGGTTCAGGAGCTACATTATCATTAGCCGGTTTGTTTAACCGAGCTTTCTTGCTGGGTCTTGGCTTGGCGCTGAGCAAAGATAGACATAAGGATCACTACAGTATGTAAAACACATCAAGAGTAAAGACATGTGCATAGCTCTCCCAGGAACTGTTGTGAGGGGTGGAAGCTGTGTGGCCGATGACTTGCCAGAGGATGAGTGAGAAGTACCCTGATAATTTGAATCAGACGGGTTAAGAGGCTGGCGAAAACAACCTGCTTTTGGGCATGAAGTACCAATGGGATAAGAGACCTCTGATCGGCGTTTCCGAACCGGACTGTTCGGTAAACCGGCGGAGGTAACTACCTGGCCGCTGTGACAGGTTGTACGGCGAGCTTCGTGCTACTGCGTCTTCAAAAGAAAGTTTGGGTCCAAATAAGCAAGAGGGTGAGAAAATTTACTTTCCGGTTTGTTTGACGGATTTTTGGTGTTGGCAGAGGATCTGAATCGCAGGAAAGAATGGTTACCTCTACGTCCTCAGCGTGACTACCCTCAGCGTCGTCCTGATAATAATCATTGTCAATGAGATGTACGAAAAATGAACCAAGAGAGTCAAGTTCTGTCAGGACCCCGAATCCAAGTCACACCGATCTAGCCTGTAACACCTCATATACCATTGCGGCCTCACGCACGGTACTTCCACGGGTGTCGCCTTACCATGGCCCGGGACCGTTTGCGCCTTTTGGCTCACGTATATGATAATGTCGCTAGCATCCATATGACAGAGAACCCGGGCCGACATGGCTAGTCGTGAACCCAAAGCGGCACTAACGTATGGGGACAGGCATACATGAATCAACATCGAACGTGTCGGTCAACAGCGTGTGAATCCGGGCTATAGCACTGGGCTAACAGGACTCCGGGAACCCGGGCTGTAGCAGGCTAGGCAGGACTCCGGATGTCACCGCGTGACATTTCCCCGAAGGGACAGACACAGGAACGATACGACTCACATGCCGGCCAGTCAAGTGTCCAGAGCAGTAGTGCTGGGCTAGCAGGACTCCGGTGAACCGGGCTGTAGCGGACTACTATGGCTCAGGGAGGCACTAGACTACATTTCCCCATAAGAGAGGCTGCTAAAGATAAACAACTAGATTGTCGGATCCCACACATACCAAGCATTTCAAACATACACACAATATGCTCGATATGTGCAAATACAACATGGCATCACAACAAAACTCTACAACTCAAGTACTTTATTTAAAGGGCTCCGGAGAGCCTTACATAACTTGTTCATACAGATAGGGGTCACATGACCCGACACTCAAGTCATACAATCATACAAGCACATGCGGAAGCAAACTGTCTGGGTACAGACACTAGAAAGAAAGAAGGCTTGACGAAGCCTGTCTATCTACATAGGCCCTTCACAAGCCTAGATCACCACCTGGGTGGCGCGTCACTCGTCGTCGTCGAGTTCCACGTAGAACCCGTCAGAAGGGGCGGTGTTGTCGTCTGAAAACAGTAATTAAAGCAACATGAGTACAAAGGTACTCAGCAAGTCTTACAACAGATCCTATTATACATGCTCATTCTCAAGAAGGTAGTGGGGTTATTGCAGCAAGCCAGCTTTGACTCTTGGCTAAGCTATCCTACGATACACCACTTGTGAAATAGTTTTCGCACACGAGTCCACTAATCACCATCTCAATACTCCACCGTGGATCCTCCCTCGTCATCCAACGAGAGGGCCATCCGCGGTACTCACACTTATCTTGAGGCTTTTAGTAGTATCCATTTACTTGTCTATGAACTGCATAAGCGACCAAGTAGTCCTTTACCGCGGACGCGGCTATTCGAATAGTTTCTTACCCTGCAGGGGTGTACTTCGTCACACACGCTCTCACCACTTATCGTCACTACACGACGTGTACTCGGCAACCTTCAAGCGGAAGCCCAACGTGGGTGTCGGCCACAGCCTACCTAAACACTCGAGTCTCTAGTCCAGGTTTATCGCCTATTCAGGTTCCATCCGCAGGGAGTCCGGCCGAGGTTTCCACATACGGCCCCAAACGATGTGTGCAGGGTTCCCGGTCACCAAACGGGCGACTCGGTACACCGGGCCACGAGCCTACCGCATCACAGCCCACCCCTTGGTCAGCGCTGTCCACGGCCTCCAGCTTACTACAAACACCAGAAACTACGTGCAACTCCTGGACAGAGGACAAGGGTGATTAAGAAGCCGAGGGGGTCCATTGGTTTCGGGCCCAATGTGTGGTAGTAGCTGAATCTTAAATCACGCATACAGATCTCAGTTCTTAGGGACGGTCTCAATGAAACAACCCACCATGTACTCCTACATGGCCTCCCATCGATACCTTTACCAAATCGTATTCCACACTTCACTCTCATTACCGACACACGCACTTTCACTCTAGTTCATCACCCTGATGAGCCAGACCTGACACAACTCTAAGCGTAGCAAGCATAGCATTGTAGGAACACAACATGGCTCAATCAACTCCTACACATGCTAGTGGGTTTCATCTAGTTACTGTGGCAATGACAGGTCATGCAGAGGAAAGTGGGTTCAACTACCGCAACACACACAGCAGTTTGAATCGCGTTGTCTTAATGCAGTAAACGAGAGCAGAAGCGAGAAGATGGGTTTGTATCGAAATGATCAATGGGTTGCTTGCCTGACGGAGTGGTGGTGGGATACTGCCCTTCAGTTGGATACTCGTGACTACCCTCGGAGGCAGGACCTACCACGATGAGCATACCGAAGCACAATCAACACCAAGCAAGTGCAACAATATGATGCATGCATGAGACATGGCAAAATGGATGTATTGGGCTAATGCAACTAAGGCCAGAAAGGTTTGGACTAATTTGAATCAAAGATTCAAATTCCAAGTTCATAAATGGCCCATAATAATGCCTTATCTTGTTCTATATAAAACAGTAGGTTAACTTGCTTAATCATGCATGAAACCAGTACAGATGGATAGAATGGATTTTTCTGATCATTTTTCATATATAAATCTTTTCATTCTGAGCTATAGATTATTTTCTATGATTTTTTGAAGTTTGTGATAATTTCTGGAATTTCCAATATAAGAATAATTCCAGTAAATGTTTTATTGCGTCAGCCTGACGTCAGTGTGACGTCAGCGGGTCAGCGGGGTCGTCCAGGTCAAACCTGATGGGTGGGTCCCCTGTGTCAGTGTCACGGTTAGGTAATTAGTTAATTAGGATTAGTTTTAACTTTAACCCAGATTTAATTAGCAGGCGGGCCCCACTTGTCAGTGACCCTGGGGGGGTCAAACCGTGGTCAAACCACGCTGACTCGCCGGCGTTTAGCCGCCGGCGACGTCCAGACGCGGCGGTGGTGTGCGGGTTTGCTCCTCCGGCGACCAAAAGGACGGCGGAGAGTACCTACGTGTAGCTGGGGGCGAGCCGTGTCGACTGGTGGTGATAGTGGAGCTCGGGGTCGCCGGAATCGACGCCGGCGACGAGCCGTGCGGCTGCCGGAGTACGGGCGTGGTTGAAACCGTAGCTAGAGAGCACGGCGAGGGACATGCGATGGCGCTACGGGTTCCTGGCGTTGCGGTGAAGCTAATGGCTACGATGGTGCGGCCGTTGGATGGCCGGAGCCTCGTCGGCGACGAGCTCGTACGGCGGCGCGTTCGGGTGAGCTTCGTGCGGTGGCTACAGAGCTCGAAAGAGAGAGAGGGGAGGATGGGAAGGTGGCCATGCTCACGGCGGTTGCGACGGAGCAGACGGCGGGGTCGGAGACGAGCTGTAGCAGTGGCGACGGCGGAGGGGATCTCTGACGGGGAGCGGCGAAGGCGAGGTCGGTGGCGGAGCTTCGGGGCAAACGAGCGCTCGGGGCTCGGCTTGCTCGAAGGAGTGGGCGACGGCAGAGCTGTAGGACACAGTGGGATGGCGCGAGGTCGACGGTGGCCACGGTTACTCCGGTGAGGTGTCTGCGGCGGCGTCGGCCATGGTGGGGAAAGGGCGAGGGAGAGGCGATGGGGGAGAGTGACGATGTCCAGGGGCTCGGGGCGCGTCGAGGAAGGTCGTCCAGCTCGTCCGCGGCGAGGGCGGCAAGCAGCTGGCGCGGTGGCGAGCTCACGCTCGCCACGTCACCTGTCTGCCTGCTCTGGCGAGAGCAAGCAGCTCGCTGGCGCGGGCCAGCACAGTGCTGGGCCGCCAGGTGGGCTGCCAGGTAAGTTTCTGCTTTCTGTTCTTTTCTCTTTTTTTATTTATTTCTGTACTGTGTTTTGAAATAGTAAAAATACTATTTCATTTGAAAAAATCCTGAAAATATTCTGAGGCACCTTTGAGATTATTCCCAACAGCCTAAAAATACTTTCAAAATTATTTGGGCATTTAAAAATATTTATAGCATTTAAAATGCCCAAATGCAAATACTTATGGCTTGTGCAAAAATCCAAAATGGCCTCCAAAAATATGAAACCATTTTTGGCAGAGGTTTTAGCCAAGACCAAAGATGGTGAACATTTATGGAGGGCATTTCAGGTTCATTGAAAAGAATTTTAGTAAACCCTAGTTGTTCCAGGGGGGGTGCTGGGGGTTTCTGGCATTCCCCATTTCAGGTTTCTGTGAAATGTAGCCATGATGCAACACTCTAATGCATGAACTAACTAGGATGTGACAACTCACCCCCACTCAAAAAAATCTCGTCCCGAGATTTAGGATCCGTTGGGAAGAAGGTGGGGTACTCAAGTCGAAGACGATCCTCCCTTTCCCAAGTAGCTTCTTTCTCGGAATGGTGTGACCATTGAACTTTGAGAAACTTGATGTTTCGGCGTCGAGTGGTACGCTCGGCTTGATCAAGGATTCGAACGGGATACTCCCGATATGTGAGATTATCTTGGAGATCAAGCGTTTCGTGGACCACTCCACGGATAGGATCCGAGAAGCAACGCCTGAGTTGGGAAACGTGGAAGACGTCATGAACCTTGGAAAGATGCGGAGGTAGTTCCAATTGGTAGGCAACTTCTCCTCGCTTGGCAAGAATGCGAAAGGGTCCAATGTAGCGAGGATCCAATTTGCCTTTGATACCGAATCGGTGGGTTCCCTTTAAAGGGGTCACCCGGAGGTAAGCCTTCTCGTCAACCTCAAAAGTCATAGCCTTATGTTTGCGATCATAATGGCTCTTTTGGCGAGATTGGGCTGTTTTCAATTTCTCACGGATAATGCGAACCTGCTCTTCTGCTTCCTGAATCATATCCGGGCCGAAGAGTTGTCTTTCCCCGGTTTCTGACCAGTTAAGAGGCGTTCGACATTTTCGTCCATAGAGAACCTCGAAAGGGGCTTTGCCCAAGCTAGCTTGGTAACTATTGTTATAAGCGAACTCGGCGAATGGAAGGCATTTCTCCCAATCCATGCCGAAGGAGATGACAGAAGCTGGGAGCATATCCTCCAGAATTTGATTAACTCGCTCTACCTGACCACTTGATTGAGGGTGAAAGGCGGTGCTAAAAGAGAGACGAGTTCCCATAGCATTTTGGAAGCTTTCCCAAAATCGAGAGGTAAAGAGACTTCCATGGTCTGAGTTAATTTCCAATGGAACACCATGCAGAGACACTATTCGGGAGATGTACAAGTCTGCTAGCTGGCTAGCGGTTATACTCTCACGAACAGGTAGGAAGTGGGCTACTTTGGAAAGACGATCGACAACAACGAAGATAGCATTATTCCCTCTCTTGGTCCTGGGAAACCCGGTAATGAAATCCATACCGATTTTATCCCATTTCCATTCAGGAATAGCCAGAGGCTGAAGGGTGCCAGCAGGCCGTTGATGCTCTGCTTTAACACGACGGCAGACGTCGCAATTAGCAATGTATTGAGCAATTTCTCTCTTCATCCTAGTCCACCAAAACCTCTGGCGTAGGTCTTGATACATTTTAGTACTACCGGGATGAATGGTGAGAGGAGATTCATGAGCTTCCTTAAGGATCAATCGCCTCAGGTTGCGTACCTTAGGAACCACTAGGCGGTCTCCAAAGAGCACAACACCTTGGTCATCAACGGAGAAACAATCCGCAACTCCTTTCTTGATGTTTCTCTTAATACGGGAGATTCCCGGATCTACCTTCTGAGCTTTAATGATCTGATCCGTAAGGGTAGGTTTCGCCACCAGGGTGGATAGAAATCCTTGAGGAACAATGTGAAGGTTAAGCTTACAGAATTCCTCGTGGAGAAGTGGTTGACTTTGTTGTAACATCAAGTTGTTACAATAGGATTTACGGCTTAGCGCATCAGCCATGACATTGGCTTTGCCCGGGGTGTAAGTAATTCCTAAGTCGTAGTCTGAGATCAACTCAACCCAACGTCTTTGCCTGAGATTCAAATCCGGTTGGGTGAAGATGTATTTCAGACTCTGGTGGTCGGTGAAAATCTCGCAACAATTACCGAGAAGGTAATGTCGCCATGTTTTGAGTGCATGGACTACGGCTGCAAGCTCTAGATCATGTGTGGGATAATTATCCTCATGTGGACGCAACTGTCGGGAAGCGTAGGCAATCACATGACGGTCTTGCATTAGTATGCAACCTAGTCCCTGTCGCGAGGCGTCGCAATAGATAACAAAGTCCTTAGAAAAATCTGGTGGTATGAGTACGGGGGCAGTTGTCAGGCGTCTTTTCAGTTCCTGAAAGCTGAACTCGCACTGTGGGGTCCACTCAAACTTTTTATCTTTCTTGAGGAGTTCGGTTAGAGGTTTAGCAACCTTGGAGAAATTTTCGACGAAGCGGCGGCAGTAGCTCGCTAAGCCAAGGAAACTCCGAACTTGCTTGACCGTTTCAGGGGGAGTCCAGTCAAGGATGGCTTGAACTCGCTCGGGATTGACAGCAATACCCTTACCAGAGATCACGTGGCCTAGATAGGTCACTTCTGGCAACCAGAATTCACACTTGGAGAATTTGGCATAAAGGCGATGCTCTCAAAGTTTCGTTAGCACTAGCCTTAGATGCTCGGCATGTTCTTCCTCGTTCTTGGAGTAGATGAGTATATCATCGAGGTATACTACGACGAATTTATCCAAATACTCCATGAAGATTGAGTTCATTAACCGAGAGAAGGTGGCTGGAGCATTGGTTAACCCGAAGGACATGACTGTATACTCGTATTGGCCATAACGAGTAACAAAGGCCGTTTTAGGAATGTCCCCGTTCTTGATTTTGATTTGATGGTAGCCCAACCTCAAATCCATCTTAGAGAAGACTGAGGATCCAGCGAGCTGATCATACAGGTCGTTGATCCTGGGAAGCGGATACTTGTTCTTGATTGTGACTAGGTTGACGGGTCGGTAATCTACAACCATCCGATCCGTACCATCCTTCTTCTTGACGAAGAGGACGGGGCAAGCCCACGGAGAAGAACTAGGACGGATGAAACCCTTTTTCAAGGACTCATCGAGTTGTTTCTTAAGCTCGGCTAGCTCTAGGGGTGCCATCTTATAGGGTCTTCTGGAGATTGGGACGGTTCCTGGAACAAGGTCTATCACGAACTCAACATCCCTGTCAGGTGGAATACCTGGCAGTTCTTCAGGGAAGACATCCGGGAAGTCACGGACTACCGGCACATCTTCGAGGTCTGGAAGGGGGTTGGCATTTAATGAGTAAAGCTGACGTTTAGACACTCGGGTCAAAACATTGACTGTCTTGCCCGACGGATGGGTGAGTTGAACAGTTCTAGAAGAGCAATCAATCTTAGCATAATGAGCTGACATCCAGTCCATACCCAAGATGATGTTTATGTCCGAGGACTTGAGAGCTATTAGTGATGCAAGGAAGACCAGTCTGTCAACAAGAATTTCATTTCCATGGCTTATCTTAGAGGTTTGCCATCTAGAACCAGGAGTTTGAATTTCCATGGAAGTAGGCATGTCACTAAATGTGGTGTTGTGTAATCGAGCATAGCTCTCAGAGATAAATGAATGAGATGCTCCAGTATCGAAAAGAACAGTTGCCGGATGGCAATTTACAAGGAGCGTACCAAGGACGACGTTGGGATCCTCATGAGTTTCTTCAGCTGAAACATAGTTGACATGGCCACGTGCAGTGGTGGCTGGCTTGGCGTAGTAAGTCTTTCTTGCTGGCTTACCACGGCCAACGGACTGTCCAGGTTGATTTAGGTTGTTTCGGGGGCACTCGCGCAAATAGTGACCCGTTTCTCCACACTTGAAGCATGTCACAATATTGGGGCGTGGAGCAGCATTAGCAGTGGGGCCACCATAGACTTTGGGCGGTGCATGCTGCTGGTTGGGGCGAGGCGCCTCGAAGGATGGCCTTGGAGTGAACCTGGGTGGCAAAGCAGTATTTGGAATCCAGACCCGGCGCTTCTGGGATCCGGAGCCAGATGAGGAACCAAAGTCACGAGAGTGCTTGCGTGTAGCGTCATAGTCAGTTTGTCCTGTCTCGGCACTGATGGCCTTATTGACCAACATTTGGAAAGAGGTACACTCATGCAGACGGAGATCACGGCGAAGCTCGGGGCTAAGTCCCTTGCGGAACCTTGCCTGCTTCTTGGCGTCGGTGGATACCTCTTCAGGAGCATAGCGTGCTAGACTTCCAAACTCACGGCTGTATGCATCCACGGTCAGTCTGCCTTGGGTGAAGTTGCAGAATTCTTCGCGCTTGCGATCTATGAGACCCTCCGGGATGTGATGCTCACGGAAAGCCTCACTGAATTCAGCCCAAGTAGTGATTTGGCCAGCTGGGCGCATAGCCTCAAAGTTCTCCCACCAAAGGCTAGCAGGGCCTTCGAGGTGATAGGCAGCATAGGTAACCTTATCAGCTTCGGCTACGTTGGCAGAACGTAGCTTATGGGTGATGCTGCGAAGCCAATCATCCGCATCAAGGGGCTCGACGGAATGATTGAACTTCGGTGGGTACAACTTGATAAAGTCATTGAGGGACACCAGGTCGTTCCTCTGGTGACGTGCAGTATTCTGCTCAATTCGCTCTAGCAAGCGGTTAGTCTCACGCTTGTTTCTTTCTGCCTCCAGCATAACTTCGGCCAGTGAAGGCGGTTGGGGCAGATCCTCCGCCCTGGCTGCATTAGCTTCATCCTGCGCCTTGACAGCAGGGTTGTTGCGGGTGTTAACCATCCTAGGAGAAACAAGGCAACGATTTAGACGAGGATGGCTAAATCTTGATAGGGAAAAGCGGAATGTAATGGATAACGCGGAATGCAGAGATGACCATCAGTATGACATGGTAACATAGCAACATACATATACCAACGGTCATACACACCATACATAGTTTAGTACAAGCCCAGGCTAAGGTACAACTACGATGAAAGACGATACATCTCATCAGAGGCATTCCAAGCTCCTATACATTATTTTTCTACACCTCCGGAACGTGATACACACCAAGTTGTATTCCACAAGACACGCAGGACTGTGGAGATTACAACTGTTACAATACTAGTAGATCTACTGCCAACTCTGACGTCTCCGTAGTAATCCTCATAGAAGTCACCACCATGTCCTGGAAGTTGAACATGATCATCCGGAAACAGACGGTCCTGTGGAGCCTGCGGTCCATAGGGACTCGGGTGTGGCCTTGGTCCAACAAACGGTGGCAGACGGGGTCCACGAGGAGGGGTGATGCCTCCTACATCACACCATTCCATACATTCTGGCAGACCAGATCGCACGGGGTATAAGTCCCTCATGTCCATGAACCCAGCTTGCACGGCAGGTGCAAACCGTGTCAGTGTGGCCCAGTGATCAGCACGAGCATTAAAGAGCTCCATTCGCAAGGCACGATTCTCACGGTCCTTGTCCTCAAGCATCTCGGTGGTGGTGCGGAGTAATGAGTCCTCATGGGTAGAATCACAGTAAGTAGCCTGATAGTACCCCTGTGCCCCAGGGAGTGCTGCTGGCATGTAGCGGTAGTCGGTGTTCTGAAGCAAAGCAGTTTTGGCTCGCATGATAGTCATCATTGAGTAAGCTGGGTCCTGCACAGACATCTCGATAGTAACCCCAAGTCCATAAGAGCAATGGAGGGGTTCAGTGGCTCCGGGATAGGATGGATAAATCCTGACGGTGCAAAGATATTGACTTTGGTTAAAGTCTCGGAACTGCTCCTCGACGGTATACTCGGGATACCAACGATAGCCTGTCTCAACCATCACTCGGACCAACATGGCCGTGTGACCAGGTACGCCGATGCACCGGGTCAGACGAACCACTTGGTTCTGGGAACGGGTGGCCATCTGAAAGCACGAAATAATGCAAGGCATTAGTATTTCTAGGAGAATTTGGACAGCATAACGGCTGTAAATGCTCGAAAAGGATTTGAGACATTCGCAACAGTTTGCAATACCACTCAACAACATCATGTCAAGGTTCTGGTTCAACCGACAACATACTAGGGTAGTAGAAACTGATCCGAAGCATGGAACCAACAATCCTATAAGTTACTACGGATTAGTAACACGTGAACCTGATAGAGAGGAGAGAGCCTAGTCCTTAACCCGCGTAGAATGAGAAGAGTATGACTCAGATCAGAGGGCAGGAGGTAAAGGAGTAAAAGCACCTTACGTTCCCTCCCACAATCAATTCCCCTACATATAACTAAAGCATTTCTAGACTCGACATCGACCAGTTTGGCTTATCGCACCTACAGGCAGTCCGGCTCTGATGCCAACGCTGTCCGGACCCCGATTCCAAGTCACACCGATCTAGCCTGTAACACCTCATATACCATTGCGGCCTCACGCACGGTACTTCCACGGGTGTCGCCTTACCATGGCCCGGGACCGTTTGCGCCTTTTGGCTCACGTATATGATAATGTCGCTAGCATCCATATGACAGAGAACCCGGGCCGACATGGCTAGTCGTGAACCCAAAGCGGCACTAACGTATGGGGACAGTCATACATGAATCAACATCGAACGTGTCGGTCAGCAGCGTGTGAATCCGGGCTGTAGCACTGGGCTAACAGGACTCCGGGAACCCGTGCTGTAGCAGGCTAGGCAGGACTCCGGATGTCACCGCGTGACATTTCCCCGAAGGGACAGACACAGGAACGATATGACTCACATGCCGGCCAGTCAAGTGTCCAGAGCAGTAGTGCTGGGCTAGCAGGACTCCGGTGAACCGGGCTGTAGCGGACTACTATGGCTCAGGGAGGCACTAGACTACATTTCCCCATAAGAGAGGCTGCTAAAGATAAACAACTAGATTGTCGGATCCCACACATACCAAGCATTTCAAACATACACACAATATGCTCGATATGTGCAAATACAACATGGCATCACAACAAAACTCTACAACTCAAGTACTTTATTTAAAGGGCTCCGGAGAGCCTTACATAACTTGTTCATACAGATAGGGGTCACATGACCCGACACTCAAGTCATACAATCATACAAGCACATGCGGAAGCAAACTGTCTGGGTACAGACACTAGAAAGAAAGAAGGCTTGACGAAGCCTGTCTATCTACATAGGCCCTTCACAAGCCTAGATCACCACCTGGGTGGCGCGTCACTCGTCGTCGTCGAGTTCCACGTAGAACCCGTCAGAAGGGGCGGTGTTGTCGTCTGAAAACAGTAATTAAAGCAACATGAGTACAAAGGTACTCAGCAAGTCTTACAACAGATCCTATTATACATGCTCATTCTCAAGAAGGTAGTGGGGTTATTGCAGCAAGCCAGCTTTGACTCTTGGCTAAGCTATCCTACGATACACCACTTGTGAAATAGTTTTCGCACACGAGTCCACTAATCACCATCTCAATACTCCACCGTGGATCCTCCCTCGTCATCCAACGAGAGGGCCATCCGCGGTACTCACACTTATCTTGAGGCTTTTAGTAGTTTCCATTTACTTGTCTATGAACTGCATAAGCGACCAAGTAGTCCTTTACCGCGGACGCGGCTATTCGAATAGTTTCATACCCTGCAGGGGTGTACTTCGTCACACACGCTCTCACCACTTATCGTCGCTACACGACGTGTACTCGGCAACCTTCAAGCGGAAGCCCAACGTGGGTGTCAGCCACAGCCTACCTAAACACTCGAGTCTCTAGTCCAGGTTTATCGCCTATTCAGGTTCCATCCGTAGGGAGTCCGGCCGAGGTTTCCACATACGGCCCCGAACGATGTGTGCAGGGTTCCCGGTCACCAAACGGGCGACTCGGTACACCGGGCCACGAGCCTACCGCATCACAGCCCACCCCTTGGTCAGCGCTGTCCACGGCCTCCAGCTTACTACAAACACCAGAAACTACGTGCAACTCCTGGACAGAGGACAAGGGTGATTAAGAAGCCGAGGGGGTCCATTGGTTTCGGGCCCAATGTGTGGTAGTAGCTGAATCTTAAATCACGCATACAGATCTCAGTTCTTAGGGATGGTCTCAATGAAACAACCCACCATGTACTCCTACATGGCCTCCCATCGATACCTTTACCAAATCGTATTCCACACTTCACTCTCATTACCGACACACGCACTTTCACTCTAGTTCATCACCCTGATGAGCCAGACCTGACACAACTCTAAGCGTAGCAAGCATAGCATTGTAGGAACACAACATGGCTCAATCAACTCCTACACATGCTAGTGGGTTTCATCTAGTTACTGTGGCAATGACAGGTCATGCAGAGGAAAGTGGGTTCAACTACCGCAACACACACAGCAGTTTGAATCGCGTTGTCTTAATGCAGTAAACGAGAGCAGAAGCGAGAAGATGGGTTTGTATCGAAATGATCAATGGGTTGCTTGCCTGACGGAGTGGTGGTGGGATACTGCCCTTCAGTTGGATACTCGTGACTATCCTCGGAGGCAGGACCTACCACGATGAGCATACCGAAGCACAATCAACACCAAGCAACTGCAACAATATGATGCATGCATGAGACATGGCAAAATGGATATATTGGGCTAATGCAACTAAGGCCAGAAAGGTTTGGACTAATTTGAATCAAAGATTCAAATTCCAAGTTCATAAATGGCCCATAATAATGCCTTATCTTGTTCTATATAAAACAGTAGGTTAACTTGCTTAATCATGCATGAAACCAGTACAGATGGATAGAATGGATTTTTCTGATCATTTTTCATATATAAATCTTTTCATTCTGAGCTATAGATTATTTTCTATGATTTTTTGAAGTTTGTGATAATTTCTGGAATTTCCAATATAAGAATAATTCTAGTAAATGTTTTATTGCGTCAGCTTGACGTCAGTGTGACGTCAGCGGGTCAGCAGGGTCGTCCAGGTCAAACCTGACGGGTGGGTCCCCTGTGTCAGTGTCACGGTTAGGTAATTAGTTAATTAGGATTAGTTTTAACTTTAACCCAGATTTAATTAGCAGGCGGGCCCCACTTGTCAGTGACCCTGGGGGGGTCAAACCGTGGTCAAACCACGCTGACTCGCCGGCGTTTAGCCGCCGGCGACGTCCAGACGCGGCGGTGGTGTGCGGGTTTGCTCCTCCGGCGACCAAAAGGACGGCGGAGAGTACCTACGTGTAGCTGGGGGCGAGCCGCGTCGACTGGTGGTGATAGTGGAGCTCGGGGTCGCCGGAATCGACGCCGGCGACGAGCCGTGTGGCTGCCGGAGTATGGGCGTGGTTGAAACCGTAGCTAGAGAGCACGGCGAGGGACATGCGATGGCGCTACGGGTTCCTGGCGTTGCGGTGAAGCTAATGGCTACGGTGGTGCGGCCGTTGGATGGCCAGAGCCTCGTCGGCGACGAGCTCGTACGGCGGCGCGTTCGGGTGAGCTTCGTGCGGTGGCTACAGAGCTCGAAAGAGAGAGAGGGGAGGATGGGAAGGTGGCCATGCTCACGGCGGTTGCGACGGAGCAAACGGCGGGGTCGGAGACGAGCTGTAGCAGTGGCGACGGCGGAGGGGATCTCTGACGGGGAGCGGCGAAGGCGAGGTCGGTGGCGGAGCTTCGGGGCAAACGAGCGCTCGGGGCTCGGCTTGCTCGAAGGAGTGGGCGACGGCAGAGCTGTAGGACACAGTGGGATGGCGCGAGGTCGACGATGGCCACGGTTACTCCGGTGAGGTGTCTGCGGCGGCGTCGGCCATGGTGGGGAAAGGGCGAGGGAGAGGCGATGGGGGAGAGTGACGATGTCCAGGGGCTCGGGGCGCGTCGAGGAAGGTCGTCCAGCTCGTCCGCGGCGAGGGCGGCAAGCAGCTGGCGCGGTGGCGAGCTCGCGCTCGCCACGTCACCTGTCTGCCTGCTCTGGCGAGAGCAAGCAGCTCGCTGGCGCGGGCCAGCACAGTGCTGGGCCGCCAGGTGGGCTGCCAGGTAAGTTTCTGCTTTCTGTTCTTTTCTCTTTATTTATTTATTTCTGTACTGTGTTTTGAAATAGTAAAAATACTATTTCATTTGAAAAAATCCTGAAAATATTCTGAGGCACCTTTGAGATTATTCCCAACAGCCTAAAAATACTTTCAAAATTATTTGGGCATTTAAAAATATTTATAGCATTTAAAATGCCCAAATGCAAATACTTATGGCTTGTGCAAAAATCCAAAATGGCCTCCAAAAATATGAAACCATTTTTGGCAGAGGTTTTAGCCAAGACCAAAGATGGTGAACATTTATGGAGGGCATTTCAGGTTCATTGAAAAGAATTTTAGTAAACCCTAGTTGTTCCAGGGGGGGTGCTGGGGGTTTCTGGCATTCCCCATTTCAGGTTTCTGTGAAATGTAGACATGATGCAACACTCTAATGCATGAACTAACTAGGATGTGACAAGTTCTACCTATGGTTCCGGATTATGCACATCGTCATCAGCGGGTAGATCGGAGGATGCGGTGGTCCTTCTTTTGGCAGGTTTCTTAACAACCTTGGTCTTTGGACGAATTGGCTTGACCATTTTGTCTTGCGGCTTCGCCGGTTTGTCTTGTGATGGTTTCTTGTTCCAGAACGGATCATCACCCTGTCTGAAAATAATCACACTTTCAGAGAATATTTGGACAGAAGCAAATTCAGATACAAAGGATTATATGATTCTTACAGCTGGTGGTTTGTTGAAGGTGCAGAAAGGGAGTAGTCCGGTTTGGGCACAGACGGCCTCCGGTTCGTTCAGTATTTTCTTTACAGCCTCAGTGACTTCTTCGTCCGTAAGCTGAATGTCAATGTGCCGCTGAGCATCCTTCAAACTCCCCGTGTATTCACACATCAAACCGGGGCGCCGGCTTAAGGGAAGAATGCTCCAGCTTATCCAGCAACAAGCAAGATCAACTCATGTCAAACCGTTCGCCATGAAGGCTCTAAGCTTTGATAGTTGGGGAGCATAGTTGGCCCGTTCTCTTACTGTCAACCTCTGAGGAAACGGGTGTGTGTTGCTTAGGCGTTCAGGGCGGTAACCCGGCAGGGAGTTTTCGTCAGATGGAGAGGTATCCATGCAGTAAAACCAAGTTTGGTTCCACTCTTTGGGGTGACTGTGGAGTTTGGGATGGGGGAAGGTGACTTCTTTCCTCTTCTAAACCACCATTCCGCCCAGTTCTGTATTGGGTCCATCTGAGAACTCGGTGCGACGGTTTAAGTGAAAGAAATCCCTAAATAGTTCAACTGTAGGTTCCTCTTGCAGATAAACTTCACAGAATACTTGGAAGTGGCAGATGTTGGTAATAGAGTTGGAACCGATGTCTTGAGGGCGCAGCTGAAAATTGGCTAACACATCTCGGAAAATTTTGAACCGGGAGGGCTAAAACCTCGTCCGAGATGATCAGCAAACACGACTACCTCTCCATCCTTGGGTGTAGGAGGATTTTCCGGGCCAGGGACCCTCAAGTGGATGACATCTTTCTTAGCTAAAGCACCCGTTTTAACAAGGTTGTTTAACTGCTCCTCGGTTACTCGAGAGGGAGCCCAATTGCACTTATAGACTTGTTTAGCCATGATAAGGAAAATCTGAAAAATGATTATTACCGGTTTAAGATTTACAGTGGACAACTATACAGCGGTATGAGGATACAAGCATATTGGTAAACCAGATTTGGGTATTCGTAAACCGGAGTCTGACAATGGAACGGTATAATGCATTGACGGTTCAACAGGGGACTAATGATATCTACCGGGTCATCATTTTTTCTGTGAAGTTAAACCGGCCAATCTGGTACTCAAAGTGTGTAAGTGAAGGAAGAAACAAGTTTCACATCTTGCTATGGTAATTTCAGATCTACCGCGCGTAGGAAAACAAAATATATTCTGACCTAAATTCCAGCGTACTAAAAGTTCACCAAGTTAAGATGAGTTGGATATCAAACAGGTGCTGAAACTACTACCGCGCGAGATCTATGTGGCTTAAACTACTACCGCGCAAGATCTATGTGGTTTTTGGATCTAATCCGTGGATATAAATAAGGAAAAAGAAGGGCGGCGACGAACACTGATGAACGACAGAAACCCTAAGTGCAGATCTATGGTAAGAGAAAGCGGAGACTTAAGGATGCTGTTGAGCAACGGCGGCGTGCGGAGGAGCTCTGGTACGTTCAGGTCGATGCAGCGGCCAAGGTTGGTGCAGCGGTCGAAGGTTGACGGCGGCGGCCGAGGTCGAAGGGTCGGGCGTTGCGAGGATGACGATGAAGCGAAGAGGCACGAGGGGGAAAATGGAAAGACCCCCTGGCCCTATTTATAAGGGAGATAAACAACAGATGCAAAAATCGAGGAGCCGGATTTTTGGATATGAGGTGATGCTATCGCCTCGATTGTCGGAGGCTCGTTAATGACAGGTGACGTCACGACGGTTTACCATGATCCTAGAAAATGATGTCATGGCGGTTTACAAGATTGTGTGAAGATATTGAAGAAGAAATTTTCTTAAGTATTGAGGATTGACATGAACCAGTTCAAATCAATCTGGGGCCTAATGTTGGGGATATTACCACTGGCCGTAAACCGGCCAGGAGAGGCCGGGTTATCTTCATAAGTAGTTCATCTGTATCTGAAGCCCATGAAGACAAACGGTGACGCTTCATGAAGGCCGAGAGCTCAAAGCCAGTTTAAAGCCTGTAGACACAAACCGGCATTCAGATGTAAACTTGTGTTGTAAGATAGAAGTAGCAGAGACCGAGCCGGACACGATTATGAGCCGGCCTCGGAGTCTGTAAACCGACGGGCGTCAACCCATGTATATAAGGGGACGACCCGGCGGCGGTTCAAGGAGAACGGACGACAACTCGAGACTCAGGCAAAGCGTATTTGCTCCCTGGTCATCGAACCCCCATCAATTCCATCACAACTAGACTGTAAGGGGCCGAACTAGTATAAAACTCTCTTGCGTCCCTTGTCCGCTTTAACCCCTTTAAGCTAACCCGTAGCGATGGCACCACGACTAAGTCCTTTCTCTAGGACATTTGCCGTGACAAAACCACGACACCCATCCCCATCCCCATCCCCCACTCCAGAGCGTCGCAGCCTAAGCCCAGCTATGCTTCCCGTGGAGCTCGAGGAGCGACTAGCCCAAAAGAGATGTATCGCGGTATCTTCGCCCGACATCGCCGAGGAAGCTGACGACCATTACTGGCGGCAGGCACTCAAGCAGCGGGCTAGAGTATGTGGGCATGTCTTGTCCGCCGGCTACGACATCGACGTCATCGACAGCGACGCCCTGAGGCGGGCTGTGTCACAGGTTAAGTGGCCCACCCCCAACCCCTCGGGTTCAACCGCCGTCGATCTCATCCATGGCCCCGCCGCTGATCTTCTCTGGCTCGCTGTCAACAATTTTCCATTCTACATCGCCATCGAGCCCCTTTTGTCATTTTTGAAGGACACGTTCTGCGACGTTGGCTTGGGATCCACAGCTTCCAAGTCAGACCTCATTGACGACGACCACAAGGAGGGCACCCTCTCCGGCTCTTCCAAGGGAAAAGAGCCCATCTGGTCTTCCAAGGGGAAAGCGCCCATCTGTGACATCAGGGAGGGCACCTACAGTCGTGATGTTCCAAGGGGAAGGAGCCCATATGCGACAACATGGAGCTCATCCAGGGTCCGTGCTCTTCCCACGGGAACGAGCCCATCCGTGACAAGTGAGAAAACCCATGATTTGTTTTGCCGTGCCTCTTCACAGGGGAAACCCATGATTTGTTTTGTCGAGTCCCTTTTGTAGTGTAGTGAGAATATGTCCAGTTTTAATTGCTATATCTGGTTGTTTGCAGTATGCCTTCTTTATGTCAGTTGTTCACAATGTGATGCTTTATATGTGCAATTATTTACTGTGTGCAGTACGTTTCATCTATCCAGTTTTAAACATACCGATAGGAATGCATATATTTGCTTGTTGTTAAGCCTGTTATAGCTAGCATATGCCTCTTTTAAAAATTTTGATTGTTCGGTTGTTTGTAGTTAGCATATGTTCAGTTTCAAATGCTATCTTTGGTTGTTCGTAGTATGCCTTGTTTATTCCAGTTATTCACAACGTGATGTTCTATATGTGCAAGTATGAACTGTGCAGTTCAATTTCATCAGTGCCAGTTTCAACAATACCACTATGAATGACTACATTTGGTTGCTGCATCTTGTAGTTAACACGCCTTTCCATTTATATTTAACCATAACCAGTGTACTTAGACTGGCACAATACCAATTTGAATGACCATGTTTGCGTGTTGTTAAATGTTAGGCCTGTTGCAGTTAGCACACCTTTCCACTTGTTTTGCTTTACTAGCGTGCTTAAACCTGCACACTGAAGCTATCTTTTGGAGATTATTTTGTCTGTCATGTGTAATTTTGGTTGATGTTTAGCCTGTTGTGCTTAACATGCTTCTTGATGTACCTACACAGAACAATTTTGGGAACGACTGCTATTTTCCATCAAGGTTAGTTTCATCCCATGGCTTACATCTACTCACTGTTCAGGATATCGGTAGCTGGTACCATATAGGCCGGCGGCTGATAAGGGACTAATCGGTGAATCAGACTTTTAACTGAATATATCTGCAACCCATTTTTCCTTAGGTTAACTAGGGCCATATGTAATATATTTGAGGCTACATAGCAACACGCATTGTACTTAATGTCTAAATATGCAATCCTAGGCTACATAGCAACAAGGAAGAGTGTTATATTAATGTTCTAATGATGTCTAGATATACGTAGAAGAGCAGCAGCAGCAACAACAACAACAAATCCCTGTTTGGATACTCAACTTAGCTAGAGGTTAGAGTTAGTTTCTACCACATTACTAACCCTGAACTAACTCCATCCAAAGAGTTGTTTGGATGGCAGGGTTAGATTGACAATAAATGCACTAGGAGAAGTAGCTCCAATTGGCACGTCTTGGGTTGGATACTAGTTTTTTTGCGTGGGTTATAGATGCAACTAGCTCAAACTAGCCCTCATGCTTAGATATACTTTAGGGCTATTTGAGCCCGAACTAGCTCAAACTAACTGTAACCCGTGGATACAGCAACAGATAATTTGTAAGAAGGAACTAAACTCCTTCCTGCCCATAATATAAGATGTTAATTCATCTAATATGTGAGTATATTGGATGTTATAAGATACTCCCTCCATTCCTAAATATTTGTCTTTTCAGAGATTTCAAATGGACTACCACATACGGATGTATATAGACATATTATAAAAGAGTGTTGTACTACATCATTGTGCAATTGCTGTTTAGCTTCTAATATTAACTTGGTGCTTTTAGGTACATATGTCATTGGTAAAGATCCATGTTTCAACCCTTTCTGCGTATGGGGCAATGAGATATCGATGAACCAGCATCAAGTGAGGAAGCTGATAAAGATTGTTAGTAAAATGGGTCCAAAGATGGCAATTAAACTATTTGTTTACACATTATCCAAGACAACAGCGAACTGCAGGATGGTAAGTAAGAACTCTACAGCCTTCTTTTTACTACCCATAATGAGTTGTGTTAGATGACAATGTCTGAATCTTTTTTCCTTTGCGGTGGTTGCCAAAGCAGTTTACTCAAGATTACCTCTCAAACTACATGATTGGTGGGCATGCAAAGGTTAAAGTATTTCTACCAGAACACGGTGATTATCTAGATGTTTTCAAGAAGACCGTGAAGGATGGGCGGTCGGCCATCACAAGGGGTTGGACTAGAGTCGTGTGTGCCTTCTGCATGGAGGAGGGCACAATATGGGCATTCCGCTTCTCCTTGTTCAGCAACCAGAATATATTTCGCCTCTTTCTTTACCGTCTTTAATAGTACAAGTATACAATTGTGGTTTATCATTCTTTATTTGGTTCTTATCTAATTCTTGAACATATGTACCTATGAATCGAATAATGCATTGGTTGTTTGAACCTGATGGATATGAATAAAGCTCTATAGCATACATTCAAATTCAAATCCAAATCTAGTACAACTTGGAAAAGTAGCAATTAAATTACGGTGAAATTACGCTCTCCAGGTTGTTACGGCACACACAGTTGGTAAAACACAAACGTTTGCGATATGCACTATAATCAGAGACGGTTCACAGAGAGGAAATGTGCGCAAGCATGCACACAGTTGCCATTTGCAAAGCGTGTGCGATGTCCGACAATATCACAAACAGTGCGGGCAAACTAAACATTTGTGTTAGTTGTCTTATCGTACAGGATTCACAACCATGAACTGTTTATGATGAAGTATGCATCGTAAATGTTGCACCACAGAATAGCGTGTGCGATAGTTGTCGTGTACGACGATGTTACGACGGTCCGACGTGTCGTAATCCTGTCCGACACTCGTACGACGATTAACTAATCTTCTTAACGGTGAACTGTTTGTGATGGGCCGCGCATCATACACGTTCTATAATAGTGAACCGTTTGTGATGGGCCGCGCGTCGTAAACGTAGCACCATAGAATACCGACTGCGATGGCAATGCGAGCAGAAACGAGTAGGAGTAGTGTAGGGGCCCTATCCCCGACGGTTTCTGGGTCGTGTTGGAAGGACCCCCTATCGCCCACACTCACTTGGCGACGGTTCCAAATGCTGTCACGGAAAAGGGTTAAAAATCGTTTGTTGGGACCGGCGCGCACCAGTGAGTACAGTGGAGACACTCTACAGCTACCAAAAAAACAATTACTACTAGTATAGTGGATACACTACCGCTTCTGGCTCCTCCTAGGTCATCGAAACGGCTCCCTCTACTGAATGCCATTTTACTTTTGTTCATCGACACGCGGGCCATGCCGCGCGCGGGCCCAAATGCCATCTACCAAATTAGAAGGCAGTATGCAGGCAGAGAGTCACCCTGGTCGTAGCGCGGCAGTAACGAGCCGTCGTATCACAAAACCCCACCTCCCCGCAGTCTAAGTTTGACGGACGAACCAACCGTCATTTCACTCTTTGTTGAATCCCCTTCTCCCTCACAGTCGTGAAGAAAGCCAACTCTCGCATCTGCCACTCTTCTTCTCTCCCAACGAAGAGAAGGTAGGCGGATCGGTGATATTGGTATATTTTCATTCAGAGAAAAAAAGAACTTTTTCAAAGCAGTAACCGATCATCACTCTCTTTTTTGTTTCATTGTCGTTACGATTGTGTTTTCCTTTCAGTGGTCTCCTAGTATTCGTCAGTTGCATGATGGACCAAGGAGAACCAGGCAAAGATCTGCCGATATTGGAGCATACGCGGGAGGCTGATCCCCACGAGACAGAGAGCTCCAAGAAGATGGAGGCAGCCACCGAGCCGACCCCAGATACGCTCACGGCCACTACTGAGATGGTCAACGCCCCGTTTGAGGTTACAGCCCCCGTGGCACTGCAGGAGCAGTTTT
>NC_057799.1:488979230-489002606 GCF_018294505.1 Triticum aestivum | reverse complement strand
TGAGCTGCCCAAGGTGATTTTCTTCTTTGCCGATCTCGATTGTGGTTTTTCATCTAAGTATGTGGTGATGAATAATGCAAAATTTTATTAGCTTCGATGCCATGCTATACATAGTGGTTTAAATAACTTATGATTCTTATACTGGAAAGTAATTCAGAATTTGTTTCTGTTTCAATTAGAGCCCTGATGCAGACAAGGATTGTGTGGTTGTACATGTCACTCGCTATGAGGCGGATGACCTGAATATACGCACTCAGAAAACAGAGTTCTTAGGCTGTTGGATCCTGGAAGCCATTTGCGCTTATACCGATGTCGAGTTGTATTCCAGCCCCACTGTTGTCAGGTGTGTTGTCCTGGGTGTACTGAAGAACAAGAAGTTCAAAGCTACTCCTTTGTTTGTGAGGCATACTGTTCTTATCAAGCTTACACAGGAAGATGACATGGCATGCCTCCACAATCAAGTTTATGAGTGGCAAGGCCACAAGATTATCTTCATGAAGGTTCACAGGATTGAGCTGCTGCCGAACGTCCTCGATGATGTTCATGGCAAGGTCCGTCTTGTGTCCAGCCCAAATTAGATCGAGGCATGAAATAGTTGCCCCAGCTAGTGTTTAATACTAGTTTGGACTGTGTCTACTTATCCGAACCTTGACTATTATCGAGCCCTCTGGGCTAGTACTCTGTTTGAATCCGTCTATGGGAACTGCTGCTACTTTTGTGTGCCCGTGAATCATGTGAGAACCATCGTAATTGTTGCCGAAACAGATGCGTCCTCACTAGTTTTTTCATGAATATGGCATGGTAAGACATAAGTTGTCACGGTTTATCATACGAGCAGTGTGTGTTTGATGATATAGAGTACTCATTCGATAACTGTGCGCCGACGTATACATAAGTACTTGTAAACACTGTTGGTGCTACCCCACTTGTAAGCAGTTGTGCAAAACACGACACATTGGCTCAGCTTGATTCAACACTAGGCTATCGACCAGCTAAAAATAAATAAACTGTTGTCTGACATATAAGCAACTACGTATCTTGTGACAGTGGTTCATGTAGTTAACTGAGGCCACAATGTAAATTCCAAACATTCACACGCTAGTGCAGCGTTCATGTGGAACACTCACATTAAACTCGGTTTCATAAAAAACTTGAAAATCACAAGTTAAGTAATTTTATACATCTCAATGATTCATAGAACATAACAAACATATACTAGTTCATAGCAAAAGACAAAGTTGTGAGAAGGTTTACGAATCAGGAAAAAAACAAGCAAAGCTTCTCTGAGCAAAGGGCCTCCCGGCAGGCTTAAATTTCCTGGAGTTCACTCCGTTTTTTTTCTTGTTGCCACCATCCAGGGTTAGGTTCTCTCATTCCAGAATAACCAATTATAATTGTGTTCTCAGCTGGAATGCTGAACTGAACCATGTAGTGTACTGACAAGGTGAAATTCTTGTGCATTCCACTAAATTTAAGCACCGCTATTTGCAGAAATAAGCAGACCACAATGCCTCTTGTCCGCGCACCTGTCCCAAAAACCTCTGTGCAGCCGTGCCAGCTAGTCCTCGGTCCATGGATCAACTCGTAGAAAGTGCATTCCGGAGTAGGATGCAATTGTTTTCGCTCGTCCCTGCACTGCAATCAGGAAGTAAAACGTATGAATCGGCTTCTTTTAGACTACGTTGGTCATTCTACCTAGTTACTACCAATGTAGGAATACCTGGAACAATGGAGGTTAGAGGACGGCAGCTAGGAATAGCCATCTCATTTTGTGCAATTGTATTAAAACTGAGGTGTGTACTTTTGATTGCGCAGATAGAAACGATATGGAGACAGACATCCCTATTTGCGCAAATACGAAATACGACAATTTAAACAGTGACAGATATTTGAAGTGGCGTATGATTAACAACAGCATCTAGATTGACAGTATGAAAGTGCACTTAAGTAAGTAGCATCACATCACATCAACACTGCCACTAGATTAACATGCAGAACAATAGCATTAGTATTACTTTCATGAGCATGTCACATGGTCACTAAATGTGCAATCAAATTTGTGCAGTTCCACTGGGATGAAGCAATGTTAGCGGTGTGAGATTTAAGTGTAACTACAAAAACACAATTCATGGGAAATAAAGCAAGACGGAAGCACTTCATAAAATGGTGGTGGCATTGCTTCAATTTAGCGACGGCACTAGACCATTACTTATAGTGACATTAGGTGGCATTGCTTAATTCTTCATGTAATTTTACATTAACGGTTGCGATATGGGCATAGGGACAGCAGGGGCATAAAGTGGTGAGGTAGATGTGGTTGCCGAGAGCGGCAAACACTCAGGCATCATGTCTGCATTTGTCCCATTTTTTATCTCCTCGACGACATTTTCATATGTGAGCACAGGAAATCTAGACTTGCTCATTCTCATTTGTGTTGCCCCTCAACACCCCTCACTTTCTTTCCTTTTTCAACCAAGAGACAGGTCCACTTCCCCCCACCCTTCGCCATCCACCATGCTTTCTTCGCCTTTTCAACCAAGAGACCGGTTGGGTATAGCCAGTATCTACTACTTTCCCCCGTTTCCTCTTAGAACCAAGTCCTAGATTCGTGCTACAACTTTCCCACTTTCTTCCCTGTTTGAACCAACTCTTAGATTCGACTATATGAACTAGCTTTACCTCTAATAATAGTAAAAGTCTAGGTGGCTTTGGAACAGCCGACAGAAGTAGAAAAAGATCCACACGCAGCTACGTGGGGAGCTGGGGCAGTAGAGCAAGGCAGGTTTCGACGGAATATATACCCGACGGTCGTCGGCATCTGGCAAAGACGTCGTCGGGAGGCCGCATCTTGGCCACAATACCGCAGGGAGGACGAAGGGGTCGAAGGCCCTCCCGATTCGGCGCTCTCTCGGAGAGAACGTCACGGCCACCGATCGGGACGCGCGGGCAGCCGTTGGTCTCCTCCCTCACCGCCGATGACAGCGTGAACGATGCACCTACACCCCTGCCCCGGTGGATGTGGTCCGCCCGGATTTGTGACCAGCCGTGAGCAGAGAGAGTGTGGCCACCTATGTCTTGCTTAGATCTGGAGAGCATGAGAGAGTGAAAGAGAGGAACCATAGTAAAGCAAGCGCTAAGGCTCCTGCTTATATATATAGTGGAGTGATTTTGTTGTACCAGCTTCAAAAAATGCGCTCCTACGTGTACCCGCGAGTGGGTGTGAGAGAACTACTGCGTGCGTGCACCGCTTCTCTTCGTGAGAGTACAATATACTATGCCCAAAGAATGTTCGCCACAAGAGTAATAGTATAAGTGTGTGACGTGTGAGCTAAAATAAAAGGTGCGCGACGTCTTTTGTTTTTTTAGAAGTTCTGAGGGTAGGGTGTGAAGAGCACATATGTGTGTGATGTCTACCTGCAGATAGACGGTGGGTGCGAGAGGACTCGGGAGAGTCGTGACTCGTGAGGGTGCGTGTGTGCGCGAGAGAGATGGGGCACGTATCAATGCAATGCATGTGTCCGTAAATCATTATCCGACAAACATTCGCCACAAGCCATTTCCTGTCGAACGCCGTAAGAACCGTTAGATCAGCATCCGACATTGTCAGTTTTGCCATGTCATTTAACAGAAAAACCACTCCTCCTACACACAAATCTTCGACGTGAGTGTTAGCAACTGCTGTATGCTCCTCCTCCATTCCAAAATGCAGTGCATATAGCTTTATTGAAAATTCAAACCTCGCAAACTTTTACCGAGTTTTCATGTACCAAAATGCACATATAGAATACCCATTATATCATTTCATTCATCTTTGAGAGGTAACTATAAAGATGGGGGAGGAGTCTACAAAGAAAGACCGTCTTATCACCTGTGGCAATTTCAACCATCCTTTGGTGTGGAGGAATATCATAGGAACTCTATATGATATGATTTTTATAGGATTTTTTCCTTTAGATCCAATTCGTTCATAGGAATAGATTCATATACTCCACATTTTAAAAGTAATAAACATGACATCATTTTTATAGCTTTAGAGCCACTTGGTTCATATGAATGGATTCGTATACTCCCATAATTTCAAAGGAAAATAAACATTAGCGTATATTCAATAGAAAAGTTCCTATGATGTGAACCAAATGACACCTCTTTTCTAATCCCTCCTCGTAGGAATTGAGATATATGTCATCTCTAGATTCAATAGAAAAGTTCCTATGATGTGAACCAAATGACATCTCTTTTCCAATCCCTACTCATAGGAATTGAGATACATGTCATCTATTTCCCTACAACCTCCATGTATACATCTTCTATTCCTAAATAGCTAGTACAACCCACTAGTAGCTTTTTTCCTAGACATGCAACTATGGCACAAGAACACGTCATGCATGCAAGTCATAAATCACATTGTTTTTCTACTCTATGCATGCAAGCACCACATCATCAATTTGTGCATGTTACTCATAAGTTATTTCTTGCATTAAATTTTGTATTGACAATGTATGTGCTGGCCACGTGCACACATATGTAGTTCACATTCACATTTTTGTTAGAAATGTCATTCTTTTAACTGCAATTCATTTTTTTCTCTTTGTACTCCCTCCGTCTAGGTGTGCAAGTCATGCTCCGAAAACCAAATAATCCCAAAACACTTTGGCACGGTACATTAACTCCCTCCTCGTTTCTTGTTTCGCGACATATCAACCAATAAGAGATGTGGGCCATGCATGCTTTCAATGTCTTGAGACTTTCAAACATGACATGAGGTGGTTAATTCATTGCATGGAATGCTATTAAATAGCAAAAAAACCTAAGATGACTTATACACCTAGGCGGAGGGAGTATTACATTTTTTTCATTTTAAGCATACATTCACTTCCCGTTAGTTATAGATGTTTTTGGAGGAACTTTTATGCATTATCTATACCTATACCCCTATATAGTGTGCGAATAACTTTGAAAGATGGTCGTTGGATGAAGCTAATCCGATAGTGCAGAGATGGCAAATCCGAGCACTACTGGCCGTTGGATATCATCAACATTCCACCAGATTCTGCCACATGTACAATCTAGAAGATTCCATGGTTGAACTTAAGCATAATGCACAAAACCTGAAAACACAAGCACTTCTTTGTTCTGGAATCTTCCGTATCATAATTGCCCAAACTTTTTTTTTGTAAATGAATTGCCATTATTTATTTTTTACTTTATGCTTTACAATGCCCAATCCAATGAACCTTAACCTTTTTCTAAAACTAATTGATTTTGAATGAGATGAACTATAAGAACTAAACGAACATCTACATCATGCATATATGACTCAAAGCTTTACATGCTATAGTGTGTATTCATTCATAATTTGGTTTCCAAATCTCATGCGTTCAATGCATGTGTACCTTACTAGTTTTGAGTAGAGTAGAAAATTTCACGCGACCGCGGGTATATCAAAATGCAGGGCCTGTTAGGTGGTTGGTGCGACATATGCCAAAGGATGGCTTATCATTGTGGGTGCCAATATGACATCGCCGGTGCCTGGAAACGGGATGATGCGAAGACATGCACGCCCGCGGATCTTACCCAGGTTCGGGGCTCTCCGAGGAGATTACACCCCTAGTCCTGCTCTGCGGGGTCTCCGCATGATCACTAGATCGAGAATGGGTAGCTACAATCGCTCCTAGAGCTGTGGGGATCAAGGGAGAAGAAGAACAAGGCTAGCTCTTGCTTCTCTCTATCTATGGTGTGTGTGTTCTATGCTTAGAAGCCAACCCTTTGCATGGGTGCTCCGGGGGGTTTATATAGGCCTACCCCCCGGGGGTACAATAGTAATTCGGCTGGGCTCTGGTCCCAGCCGTCAGTGTCTATGCTCGCCGGCTTCTCCGCCGGCTGTTGGGTCCCGCTGGCTAATGGGTCCCGCCGGCTGCCGGCTTCTTGGTCGACATGCCGGCCCCACCGCCTAGGGTCTTGTCGGCGGCTGCTTACTGTAGCCTCGCCTCTGATGACGAGGGCTTTGTCGAGGTAAGCGTGGCTACAGTGGGCCGCCTCGGGGGCTCTCACTGTAGCCTTACCTCGTCTTGTCTCCTTAATGGGGCTCCTGCTTCGAGGAAGGGAGTAGCCGACTTCTGGGGGCCGGCTACGCCCTTGGCCGACTGGGAAAGACCGGGCCGCCTTCATGCCTCTCTCTGGCTGAAAGGGCCCGCCGCCCGTGGGCCGTACGGGAGTTTGTCGTGGATGACGTTGAGGCTAGAATGGCTACAGTGCCGAGCCGCACAGGAGACGGCCGTCCCGTACGGCCTCCTGTAGCCATGCCTGCCTCGGGCTTCGGGGGTAGTGGGCTGCACTGTGGCCACACCCCGTCTTGTCGCCGTTATGTGGGAGTAGCTTTGGTGGTTGTGGTCTCGGCCGGCTCCTTAGAGTCGGCGTCCTTCTTGGCCGGCTTCTTGGAGTCGGCCACCCCGTAGTCGTCCTGGGGAGGGGTTGCTGAGGCTGGGTCGCCTTCCGGGAGCCGGCTTCAGTGGTAGCCGGCCAGGGAAGGCGGCCCAATGCTTGGAGCGCTTGGAGGCCAGAAGGCCTGATATTTGTTTCAGAAGAACCAGGGGCAGTCGGTTAGGCTACCCGTGGCCATTTACTCCGACAGTAGTCCCCGAAGCTGATTGGGCTTCGAGGTGGAGTAGGGGTTGAGAAGCTCGATCAGCTTCCCATCTTAGCAAGCCGGCAGCTGGGAGCCGGCCTTAGTCAGGCGCGCCACCTGAGTCGAAATCTTCCGGAGTCGGAGGGCGGGAGCCCGCTAGTGCGTGCATCGGACCGGGGGCCGGAAAGCCTGCCAGCCCACGCACGTGACGGGACGTCGCCGCAGGGAGGGGGCCCGCCACGTTCGCGCCCCGGCCCAGGCGCGGATCGTCTACATCCCGAAACCACCCGCACGTCCTGTGCGGCAGTTTCGGCTCGCATTTATGCGTAATAATCGCGGGACGTGGGGGGAGTGGGTGCAGTTAATCCCACGACTCCCCCCGCGTTCGGCTTCTCCGGTCCTGCCGCGCGAGGCTATAAGTAGGGGGAGGTGGAGGGCGGCAGGCCTTCGCACGCTCCTCCTACCTCCACCATCTTCTTCGCTCTCCCGCTCTTGCGACAGCGCCTCGCCGCCGCGCTCTTCCACTACGCATTCCTCCGCCGCCGCGCTTGTTTTAGCCATGCCTCCCGCCACGGAGCAGCATGGCGGGGATTGGGATGGCTCCAACGTCCACGACGACCACGTCGAGTTTCTCCGCAACACGCGGCGGCTGCCCGGCGCGGACAAGGTGGAGGTCCGCCTCGCGCCGGCGAAGGAAATCAGGCCGGAGCCGCAGGAGGGCGAGTGGGTGGTCTTCCGCTCGCACTTCTTGCGCGGCATCGGCCTTCCAGTGAGCGCCTTCTTCCGCTCCTGGCTCGAATTCTATCAGCTCCAGCCGCAACACCTCACCCCGAATGCGGTGGTGCTGCTGTCGGCCTTCGTCACCCTGTGCGAGGGCTATCTCGGCGTCCTCCCCACCCTTGAGCTCTGGGGGGAGTTCTTCCAGTCGAAGCTGGGCACGCGCATGCGGGGCGTGCCGGCTCAGACTGGCGCCTTCATCGCGTCGCGGAGATCGGTCGCCGACAACCCCTTCCCCGTCATCCCGCTAATCCAATCGGTGAAGAAGTGGCAGAAGTCGTACTTCTACGTGCGGAACATCGCCTCACGGGGCGACTACATCAACCTGCCGGCTTACGTAGTCGGCCCACCGGCGGGCAGGCTGCCCCAGTGGTCCTTCCGGGCTGTGACGCTGACGCCGGCTGGAAACGCCGCCATCGCCCGACTGCGGGTGATGGTTCAGTCGGAGGGCCTGACGGGGTCCGACCTTCTGGCTGCGTTCGTCACGCGCCGGGTTCTTCCGCTCCAGAGCCGGCCTCATCTGATCTGTCAGATGAGCGGCCAGCTCAATCCGAGCCGAATGTGCACCAAGGAGATGCCGCGCGAGGAGGTCGCCTACATGGTGAACTACCTTGCGAATTGCAAGCTCTCCGAAGAGTGGCAATTCGGCAAGGAGCCATACAGCCGAGCCAATCCACCGCCCACGGTATGCTCTCCCTGTGTCTTCTTTTTCTCTCAACTTCGTTGCCGAGTTCATCTTGGCCGACTTTGACTTAGTCGGCTTGTTCTTCGACAGAGCCCTCTTCTTCGGCCAGCCGGCGGGTCAGACTCGGAGCGCCGATTCGTCCCCGACCGGACCGAACACGATCTGGAGGACCCCGACCTAGCGGCGGCCGGTATGGAGGACGACGTCGAGCCGGGTGGTGGCCAAGCCGGCGGCGAAGCAGGCGGCTCCGGGCTCGGAGTCACCTTTGACGACTGGCCGGACGACGATGAGGCCGAAGTCGTCCCGCGCCGCCAGCCGGCATCTGGACGCAGCGCGGGTTCCTCCGCTGCACTGCCTGCTCGGGGCGGAGGTCAAAAGCGTCGCACCGCCCAGGGTCTGTTCGGCAGCCGAACGAAGAAGCCCAGAGGCGGGGCGGCAGCCACCAGGCGAGAGGAGGCGGCCGCGAAGGCGGCTCGCTTCCATAAGGCGGTGAAGCAACCGCAGAACGTGTCGGCGTAAGTTCTCTTTCTTTTGTATACACTTCTTTCTTTCTTTGGTGGTTCTTGAGCTCTTGTCTTCTTCTCCAATGATCAGGGCTCCGCTGTCGCTTGAGCGGGCGGCTGCTGCCTCCGTCGTCGAGTCGCCGAGGGGCTCTGGGAGCACCACCCGCCGCGTGGACCCTCATGCCGACCTCCAGGAGGCGACAGAAAGGAACGCGCGGGAGGCGCGGGCGGAGCGAGAGGCGCGAGAGGCGGAGGCACGGAAGGCGGCCACCGCCCAGGCGGCACGGGAGGAGGAGGAGGCGGCGAAGGCACTCGCCGATGCCGCAGCCAGGGCCCAAGTAGAGGCCGCGGCCGCGGCAGCAGCAGGGGAGGTCTTGATGGTCACCCCGCTGCGCGTCATGGCGCTTGGGGACGTGGAGCCCTCGTCAGAGGGAGCCAGCGGCGACCAGCCAGGGCTGGGGGGAAGCGGTGACGACGTCATCATCTTGGAGAAGGCGCCGGAGCCGACCCCGCCAACTGGGGCGGCCCAAGGCGGCCGGCCTGATCCGCCGCCTGCACAGTCGATGGAGGGCGAGCCGGCCGTGAGGGCTGAGACGGCGGTCCGGATTCCGTCTAGCCGGCGTGCGGGGAAGGCCGCGTCGGAGCCGCAGAAGGCCGCGTCGGAGCCACAGCCGGCCGTGGGTTCCAGCTCGTCGGCCCGAGATGCGGAGGCAGCCAGCGCTACCTCGGGGTGGACGCCAGGCGGAGGGACGGCCGTGGTGAACGTGGCTGCACAAGACGTCCGGACCCGGCTCCAAAGCCATGCCGCGGCGCTGAGGCAGTTCACCGCCGAGTTCCTCGCGACGCGGGCGGCCATCCGGGTTAGTATTCCCATCTTTGCTTCTTCTTGATCTTGATTTCTTCTTGATCTTGATTTCTTCCGTGGGGGCGCGTCAGCGCACCCACTGGGTCTAGTCCTCGAGTTCCCCGAGTTCCGAGTCGGCTGCTGAGCAGGCGGCTTGGAACTTCTTGGTGGATTTGTCTTTGCTATCTTTGTTCTTACTTCGGTCTTCTGTCCATCTTGCAGGACTACCACAACCTTCGAGCGGCCGCCTTCAACTCCCAGGCTCGGGAGCTGGCTCAGAAGACTGCCGACCTTACTGAGAGCCGAGTTACGTGGTTTGTTCTTTATCTCATGTGGGGGCGCGTCAGCGCACCCACTGGGTGTAGTCCCCGAGATTTGGGCCGACTGCTGAGCAGTCGGGTCGGATCTTCCTTGATGACTTCTTACTGTTCTTCTTTTCCTGCCGTCTCTGCAGCGGCCAACGCCAGTCTAAGGGCACAACTGGGGGAGTCTCAGACTGCCCTTCGCGCCAAGGATGCCGAGCTCGCCGCCTTGGTGCAGGAGCGCGACCGCCTGGTCAAGAAGCTGGCCGACCAGGAGGAAGGCCACAAGGCGGCCCTGAAGGCTGCGCAGGACCGCGAAGCTACTCTCCAGGCCGAGTTCGAGACGGAGGCGACTGGCTGGGCTGAGGCCAGGCAGACTCTGGTCTCTGGCTATGACCAGATCGAAGATCTGGTTGACGGTAAGCCGCCTACCTCTTCGTCCTTTGTTGCCATCTGCCACTTTGGCTCTTTTTCTGATTTGGTGCTCTTTTCTCCTTTTCTTCTTGTTTCTTGCGCAGAGTATTTCCCTGGCTATTCTACTGCCGCCAACTAGACCATCGAGGCCCGTCGTCAAGCGCGAAGGCAGGCTGGCTTTGAAATCTCGCCAACCGCCGGCCGCTCGCTGGAGGAGCAGCTTCTGGCGATCCAGGCCCGCATCCAGCCGGCTCACCGACTGCTCCGCCGGCTTCAGCGAGCCGGGGTGCAAGTCTTGGCCGCCCTCTGGCCCGGCCAAGTGGTTCCTCGCACTCCCAGTCGGACTGCCGACTGGCTGGAGGTGGCAGTCGGCCACTTCGAAGCTTGGAAGGGCTCGGCGGCTCGCTCCGGTGCCAGGCGGGCACTGGAGTTCGTCAAGGCCGGGTATCCCGGCCTGAGCCTGGACCAGCTGGCTACCTGGCGGCAACAAGCGGACACGGAGCTGGAGCCGGCACGGCCGGCCATCATCCGGCGGGCTTCGGCAATCGCCGACTACACCGACACCAGCGTCTTCGCCCCCGAGGTGGACGACAATGGTGTCGCCCAACCGGAGGAGTGGTTTGGTCTGAACCCGGAGTATGGCGAAGACTCGACGGAGGAGATCGACTCCAGCGACGAGGGTGAAGAAGAGGAGGAGGAGGGTGAAGACGCCGAGCCGGCTGGTGGAGCAGCCGGCTAGCCTCAGCCTGACTGCACCTCCAGCACTACGTCGCATGCGAGTGCGTCTCCTGCCGTTGGTGGTGGTCAAGCCGGGACCCACTAGTCAGCCACTCCTTCAGCCGGCGAGGCCGCCTTCACCGACCAGCTCGGCCTCCGCAGCGCGCCTTAGTCTGCCGTCTTTTGTTTCCCTGTCTAGTTACTTTAGGAACAATGTTTGGTTAAGTCTGCACAATTCCACCCACTGGGTGTATTCAAACTTATGTCTGTTGCCAACCTGTTGGGGGCTTTATGTATCTAGAACTTGTGCATTTGGCCTTTCCTTGTACTTTTGCTTTTTGTCCTTTTGCTTTTTCCTTTACCGCCCTCCCTTGGTTGCCGCCTCCCCAGTCCAACAGTTGCTCTGCAATCTGTAGATGGAGGAGTGCTTGGCCAATTGGGGGGGGGGGGAAGTACTCTAGCTTCGCTGGACTAAAGCTAAGTGTTTAGGAAGCCGGCCAGCCAGCTGTTTTGACAGCCGGCAAGCATGTTTGGAGGCCGTCTCTTTGCTATATAGGTTCGTTGTTCCTTAGCCATTTTTCGTGTGGGCGTCCTTTCTGTCTTGCCTCTTGTTAGTCGGACAGTCAGTTCTTTGAGCTGCGACTATCAACAAGAGAGGACTCGGGAGCCGGCGCACTACTTTTCTGACTTTAGGGAAAACTTTCGATATAGCTCAAGGCGGCCAGTCCCCGGGCCGACTAGTCGAACCCGGTGCCAGACAAGAATTCAAAATGTAATAATACATTCATGGATATGACACTCGTCATTCATAAATAAAAGGCAGTCCCCGAGTACTGTTCGGGGGGCCTGTTGGTTCGTACTTAATACAAAAGGGGAGCATGATACATACTGCTTTCAACTGTAAAATCGTCTCAGGAGGTTTGTGTTCCATGGTCGCTCCGACTCCTTGCCGGAGTCGTCTCTCTTGCGTGCTCTTGGTTTTTGTGCGTCGATCAAGTAGTAGGAGTCGTTGCCGAGTGCCTTGCTGACGACGAAGGGGCCTTCCCAAGGGGCCGAGAGCTTGTGCTAGCCGGCTGTTCGCTGGATCAGCCGGAGCACAAGGTCGCCCTCTTGGAAGGATCTTGGCTTGACCTTGCGGTTGTAGTAGCGGCGCAGCCCTTGCTGGTAGATGGCGGACCGGCTGAGTGCTAGCAGCCGGCCTTCTTCCAGTAGGTCCACGCCGTCTTCTCTTGCTTCTTTGGCCTCCTCCTCCGTGTACATGGTGATCCGAGGCGAGTCGAACTCGATGTCTGTTGGGATGACAGCCTCGGCACCGTACACGAGGAAAAACAGAGTGAAGCCGGTTGACTTGTTGGGTGTAGTGCGCAGACTCCAGAGGACAGCCGGCAGCTCTTCGAGCCAGCAGCCGGCTGACCGCTCCAGTGGTACAACCAGTCGGGGCTTGATGCCGGAGAGGATGAGTCCATTTGCTCGCTCGACCTGGCCGTTTGACTGCGGGTGGGCAACGGACGCTAAGTCCAGTCGGATGCCCTGCGTTGCGCAGAAACGTGCCAGTGCTCCTTTGGCAAAGTTCGTGCCGTTGTCGGTGATGATGCTGTGCGGCATGCCGTACCGAGTAGTGATGTCGGTGATGAATGTTACGGCAGTCGGCCCATTGAGCTTCTTGATTGGCTTTGCTTCAATCCACTTTGTGAACTTGTCCACAGTAACGAGTAGGTGTGTCAGGCCGCCGCGGGCTGTCTTGAAGGGGCCCACCATGTCCAGTCCCCAGACGGCAAAAGGCCAGGTGAGGGGAATGGTCTTGAGTGCAGAAGCCGGCAGATGTTGCTTGGAACTAAAAACTTGGCATCCTTTGCAGGTCTTGACTATTTCTTTAGCATCCTCCAAGGCAGTCGGCCAGAAGAAACCATGGCGGAAAGCCTTGGCTACAAGGGATCTTGAGGCTGCGTGGTGGCCGCATTCGCCTTGGTGGATGTCTTTGAGGATTGCCACTCCTTTTTCTGGCTCGACGCAACGCTGAAAGACTCCAGTGATGCTGCACTTCACAAGCTCTCTGTTGATTATTGTATATGATGCGGCTCGTCGTTGCACTAGTCTTGCTGAGATTTCATCAGCCGGCAACTCTCTGCTGACTAGGAACTTGAGGATGGGCTGGGCCCATGAGGGAGCTGTGACTTCTTCTTCTGTTAATGTGGCCACCATGACTCGGGTGGGTGGGTTGGGTGAGTCGGCCACTGCTTCTTGTGTCGTTGCAGTCCCCGAGCCGACTGTTGCAGTCCCTGAGCCGGGTTCTGAAGTCCCCGGGCCGGGTGCGGCTACGGCAGTCCCCGGGCCGGTTGTCGAAGTCCCCGTGCCGCCTGCGGGGTTTCTCCAGTCGGATCCGGCTGTATCTGGCGCAGGCGGTACGAAAATGGAATCCGACTCTGGAGACGGCTTGATGGACGGCTTGAGGAGGCGCTGGAGGGAGACGCCAGTCGGTATGGCCTGTCGGGTGGAGCCGATCCGTGCTAGGGCATCTGCTTGGTCGTTGTCGGCCCTTGGCACGTGAAGGAACTCGCACCCTTCAAAGTATCCGCTGATCTGCTGGACGAGGAATCGATAGCTCACCATGTTCGCGTCCTTGGCGTCCCAGTCGCCAGACGATTGCTGGACCACCAGGTCTGAGTCGCCGTAGCACAGGATCCGGCGTATGCCAAGCTCTTTGGCTAGCCGGAGCCCATGTACGAGCGCCTCGTACTCGGCCACGTTGTTGGAGGCGGCGAAGTGGATCTGCAGCGTGTACTTGAGCTTGTCGCCTTTGGGAGAGGTGAGGACGATGCCGGCTCCCAAGCCGGTGCGCATCTTGGACCCGTCAAAGTGCATCCGCCAATGGGTAGAGTCGGGAGCCGGCGGTAGGTACTGGGTCTCGGCCCAGTCGACGAGGAAGTCGGCCAATGCTTGTGACTTGATGGCGGTGCGGGGTTGATAGAAGATCGTGTAGGGCGCCAATGCAATGGCCCATTTGGCCACCCGGCCGGATGCATCCCGGCTGCCTATGATCTCGGCAAGCGGGGCGGTGCACACGACCGTGATGGGGTGCTCTTGGAAGTAGGGCTTCAGTTTCTTGGCAGCGAAGTACACCCCATAGCACATCTTCTGGTAGTGCGGGTAGTTTTGCTTTGAGCTGGACAGCTCTTCGCTGAGATAGTACATTGGCCTCTGGACTAGCTGGGCTCGGCCTTCCTCCGGGCGCTGGACCACAACAACAGTGCTGACGACTCGGCTAGTCGCGGCGATGTAGAGGAGCATGGGCTCCTTCTCAGTCGGCGCAGCCAGGACAGGCGGAGTGGTCAGCATTTTCTTCAACTCATGGAAGGCTTGGTCGGCTTGATCATTCCACTCGAAGTGAGTGGACTTCTTCATGAGTCGGTACAAGGGGAGAGCCTTTTCTCCTAGTCGGCTGATAAAACGATTCAGGGAGGCTAAGCAGCCAGTGAACTTCTGCACATCTCGCAGCTTGGTGGGAATCTCCATCCTCTCGATGGCCTTGATCTTGACGGGGTTGCACTAAATGCCGCGTTCGGAGACCAGGAAGCCTAGCAGCTGGCCGGCTGGCACTCCGAACACGCACTTTTCGGGGTTGAGCTTGATCTGGAATCGGCGCAAGTTGGCGAATGTTTCTTTCAGGTCTTCCAGCAAGGTACCGCGCTTCTCTGTCTTCACCACAATGTCGTCTACGTAGACGTGGGCATTTCTGCCGAGTTGTTTCAAGAGACATTTCTGCATGCAACGCTGAAAAGTGGCACCGGCATTTCTCAAGCCGAATGTCATAGTCAGGTAGCGGAAAGCTCCAAAGGGTGTGATGAAGGCAGTCTTCAGGCGGTCAGCTGGGTCCAACTTGATCTGATGGTACCCTGAGTACGCATCCAAAAAACTTAACAGCTCGCATCCGGCTGTGGAGTCTATCACTTGGTCAATCCGTGGCAGAGCAAACGGATCCTTTGGGCAAGCCTTGTTCAGACTGGTGTAGTCTATACACATACGCCACTTGTTATTCTTCTTCAGAACCAGAACTGGGTTGGCAAGCCACTCTGGAAAGAACACTTCCATGATAAAGCCGGCGGCAAGGAGCCGGGCTATCTCTTCTCCCACTATTCTTCGCTTCTCTTCGGACAGTCGGCGGAGGGGCTGCTTGACCGGCTTTGCATCAGCTCGGACATGTAGCTTGTGCTCGGCGAAATCCTTCGGGACACCCGGCATGTCCTTTGGGGACCATGCAAATATGTCTCGATTCTCACGGAGGAAGTCGACGAGCTCGCCTTCCTATTTACTGTCCAAGTTCGCTCCAATGACAGCGAACCTCTCCGGGTTCTCCAGGTCCAGAGGTATCTTCTTCGTCTCTTTGGCAGGCTGGAAGGAGCCCTGCGCATCACAATCCTTGGGGTTGGGGGACAAGGCCGGCTGCTTGCCGGCCATGGCCACGACACGTTCCAACATCTTCTTCTCTTCTGCCACCACGAGGGACTCGGCCAGCCGGCTACTGGCCATGGCGCACTCGATGGACTTCTTGTAGTCGCCGGCTACCGTGATGATCCCCTTCGAGCTCGGCATCTTCATCTTTAGGTAGGCGTAGTGGGGCACAGCCATGAACTTGGCCAGAGCAGGTCGGCCAAGCAGTGCATGATAGGGGCTCTCCAAATCCACTACCTCGAACCATATTGCTTCTCGGCGGAAATGATCTTTGTCTCCGAAGACAACATCCATTTTGATCTTGCCGATCGGGGAGCAAGACAGGCCGGGGACGATACCATGGAAGACGGTGCGGCTCGGCATGAGCTGCATTGCTTTGATGTTCAGCTTCTCCATGGTATCGCGGTACAGTATGTTGATACTGCTTCCGCCGTCTATCAGGACGCGGGAAAATCTGGCAGCTCGCCTCTCCATCGCGAGGGTGACGTCCAAGACCATTGCATAGGAGCCAGGCGAAGGCATCACCTCTGGGTGGTCGGCCTGGCTCCAGCTGATTGGCTTTTCTGACTAGTGCATGAACTCGGGGGCGCTGGTGGCGACTGCATTCACTTCTTGGTGCTGTCGGCGTCGGCTGCGCTTGTCGTCGGCTTGACTGGTGAAGACGACGTAGGCGGCGTGCTCTTCGGGGAATTCGTCTTGGATGGCGCCGACTGCCGGCCGAGCCGCCGGCTGCTGGGGGGCTGGAGGCGGTGGGCCGGGAGGCGGAGGCGGGAGCATTCCCTCGCCCTTGGTGATGCGGGTGAGCCAGTGGCATTTCCGGGTTGTGTGGTTGGACGGCTTCGCGTCGCTGTGGAACTTGCAGGGGGCGTCGAGGGCTTGTTCGTAGGAGAAAGACGGCTGCCAAGCCGGCCTTCCACCCTTTTTCTTGGGAGCGGGCCGTTCTTCGGGCTGCTCGTCTTCAACTGTGGCCACCTGCCGACTGGAGGAAGTCGGCATGGGGGCTTTGCGCTTGTGGTCGTTCTGCTAGGGGCGCCGGTTAGGGTCGCCAGCCGGTGTCTTGAGAGCCGGAGCAATCACCTTCCCAGAGGCGTCAACCCTCAGCTCGGTCTTCATCGAGGAGTCGGCCGTGCCATACTTGTCCGCGATGATTAGCAACTCATCAAGGGTAGCCGGCTCGTCGCAGAGGAGTCGGTGCTTGAGGAGGGTGCCCTCTCGGCACCCGGTGGTGAAGTACTCGATGGCCTGGACCTCGTGCACCCCTTCGCAGGAGTTGTGGAGCTCGGCCCATCGCGTGAGGTAGTCGCGGGTCGACTCGTTGGGCCCTTGGACGCAGAGGGAGAGCTGGCGAGGCTTGGGAGGCCGCTTGTAGGTCCTGGTGAAGTTGCGGACGAAGACTTTGGTGAAGTCCAGCCAACTGTTGATGCTGTAGGGCCTGATGCTGTTGAGCCATGTGCGCGCCGTGCCTTGCAGCATGAGGGGGACGTACTTCACGGCGACGCGCCGATTGCCGTTGGCTATGCTGACGGCCGTGGAGTAGTCGATGAGCCAATCTTCCGGCATCACCGAGCCGTTGTACTTGGGCGTGTCTCTGGGGAGCGAGAACCCTTTGGGGAAGGGATCATCGTGGATGCGGGGGCAAAAGCATGGCGGGCCGACATCGTCTTCTTCTTCTAACACCAAGGATCGAGCAAGGCGGTCGATCCTGTGGTGGGCGTCGTTCTCGCCGACTCCTTCTCGGCGACCGAGTCGGTCGCCAAGAGTCGGGTGTGTGATAGGCGGCGGAGTGAGGCGTCTTTCTCTTCGAGGCGGGGGAGGAGGCAGATTCCCTTGGTGTTCAACCGCACGAGGGCGGCCTTCCGCGTCGCGCTTGATGGTAATGCGAGTCCGGCTGCGGCTGGCAGCCGGCTCCTTGTCTTTTTTCTGGCGTGCTCCCGGCGCGGGGGATGACTATCAGCACGGGCGCCGGCTTCGTGCCGTTCTGCAGCCGCGTCGATCAGCTGCTGGATCCGTCTCGTCATGTAGGGGAGCTCATCGGCTCCCAGCCCATTGAGCTCTTCTGCGGCCGCCTGAGCGGCTCACAGATTCTCGAGCGGGGTGGCATAGACGGGGCGATCTGCGCCCAGCATGCTGGCGACGGCCGCGCCGCGCTTCTGGACGAAGCCGGCTCGGCTCGGGCCGCTAGGCGGCGGCATGCCGAAGGTGGCGCGGTCGACTTCGCGCTGGTGGGCCTCGGTGAGGCGTCTCATGGAGGCTATCTTCTGGCCCTCCGTGATGAGGGCGAGGCGGCGTGCCTCTAGGGTCTCGGCGTCAGCGTCGGCCGGGATGGGGACGGAGAGGTCGTGCATTGCCGCTTGCAGGGCGTCGTGGGCGTTCTCGCCCGAGTTGGCGACGTGGCTGATGACCAGCACTACAGTGACAGCGCTGCTGCCGCTGTCAGCTCGAGGGAGAGGGTCGTCGAAGACCACCACGTCGGAGGGGTAGGCGTCAAGCGATGCTGTGTCGGAGTCGCTGAGCATCGGGTCGGTGGAGCCGACCGACTCCATGTCTATAGCAGGCTCGCTGGAGACGTGAAGCTGGTCGAGGAGGCTGACGAGGCGGTTCTCGGGGTAGTCGGTGCCTGCGTCCGACGCAGGCTCGTCGGAGACGCGAGTCTCGCCGAGCAGATCGGCGAGGCAGCTCGCTGCGCAGGCGTCGTCGACGCCTTGCAGCGCGTCGAGGCAAACGCCATCGGGCGCAGCAGGCTGGCTGCGCTCGCGGGGGAGGAAGAGGGTTCCCGTCCAGAACAGGTCTCCGGACGACGGTGCACCTGGCCCCACGGTGGGCGCCAAATGTCGGGTGGTTGGTGCGACATATGCCAAAGGATGGCTTATCATTGTGGGTGCCAATAAGACATCGCCGGTGCCTGGAAACGGGATGATGCGAAGACATGCACACCGGCGGATCTTACCCAGGTTCGGGGCTCTCCGAGGAGATAACACCCCTAGTCCTGCTCTGCGGGGTCTCCGGATGATCACTAGATCGAGAATGGGTAGCTACAATCGCTCCTAGAGCTGTGGGGATCAAGGGAGAAGAAGAACAAGGCTAGCTCTTGCTTCTCTCTATCTATGGTGTGTGTGTTCTATGCTTAGAAGCCAACCCTTTGCATGGGTGATCCGGGGGGTTTATATAGGCCTACCCCCGGGGGTACAATAGTAATCCGGCTGGGCTCTGGTCCCAGCCGTCAGTGTCTATGCTCGCCGGCTTCTCCGCCGGCTGTTGGGTCCCGCCTGCTGCCCGCTTCTTGGTCGACAGGCCGGCCCCACCGCCTAGGGTCTTGTCGGCGGCTGCTTACTGTACCCTCGCCTCTGATGACGAGGGCTTTGTCGAGGTAAGCGTGGCTACAGTGGGCCGCCTCGGGGGCTCTCACTGTAGCCTTACCTCGTCTTGTCTCCTTAATGGGGCTCCTGCTTCGAGGAAGGGAGTAGCCGGCTTTCGGGGGCCGGCTACGCCCTTGGCCGACTGGGAAAGACTGGGCCGCCTTCACGCCTCTCTCTGGCTGAAAGGGCCCGCCGCCCGTGGGCCGTACGGGAGTCTGTCGTGGATGACGTTGAGGCTAGCATGGCTACAGTGCCGAGCCGCACAGGAGACGGCCGTCCCGTACGGCCTCCTGTAGCCATGCCCGCCTCGGGCTTCGGGGGTAGTGGTGTAACGCCCACGATGCGGCTATATCTCCCACGTGTCGAGGCACGACTTAGAGGCATAACCGCATAGTGGTTTTGTCGCAAGAAGGGTCATCTTCACACAATCCCATGTAATGAACAAGAATGGGATAAAGAGTTGGCTTACAATCGCCACTTCACACAATACATAAATATCATTCATACATCATCCAAAATACAATCATATAGACCGACTACGGTCAAAATCCAGATGAAAATAAGACAACCCCAAATGCTAGATCCCCGATCGTCCCAACTGGGCTCCACTACTGATCATCCGGAAAAGACACATAGTAACGACCACGTTCCTCGTCGAACTCCCACTTGAGATCTACGCCATCATCTGCACTGGCATCGTCGGCACCTGCAACTGTTTTGGTAGAATCTGTGAGTCACGGGGACTCAGCAATCTCACACCCGCGAGATCAAGACTATTTAAGCTTATAGGACAAGGAGGTGCAAAGAGGTGGAGGTGCAGCGGCAAAAGCATATATCGTGACTAACTTGCGCAAATGAGAGCGAGAAGAGAAGCAACGGAACGGACGTCATCTAGCAATGACCAAGAAGAGGTCCTGAACACCTACTTACGTCAAACATAACACAGACCGTGTTCACTTCCCGGACAATTGTTGGAGACTCAAATGATGGATATGCAAGCATGATAACTTATATGCTGTTCTATATCTCCATGAATCTAGGAACTTTTGCTTGCATTGTATTATTTGGTCTACGTACCGGAACTGATAACATTCGAGATTATGCAGGATTATACATGAAAGATCCTTTTTTGGCTCTCTCTTTAGCCCTATGTCTCTTATCCCTAGGAGGCCTTCCTCCACTAGCAGGTTTCTTCGGAAAACTCTATCTATTCTGGTGTGGATGGCAAGCAGGCCTATATTTCTTGGTTTCAATAGGACTCCTTACGAGCGTTCTTTCTATCTACTATTATCTAAAAATAATCAACTTGTAACGCCCACGATGCGGCTATATCTCCCACGTGTCGAGGCACGACTTAGAGGCATAACCGCATAGTGGTTTTGTCGCAAGAAGGGTCATCTTCACATAATCCCATGTAATGAACAAGAATGGGATAAAGAGTTGGCTTACAATCGCCACTTCACACAATACATAAATATCATTCATACATCATCCAAAATACAATCATATAGACCGGCTACGGCCAAAATCCTGAAGAAAATAAGACAACCCCAAATGCTAGATCCCCGATCGTCCCAACTGGGCTCCACTACTGATCATCAGGAAAAGACACATAGTAACCACCACGTTCCTCGTCGAACTCCCACTTGAGATCGACGCCGTCATCTGCACTGGCATCGTCGGCACCTGCAACTGTTTTGGTAGAATCTGTGAGTCACGGGGACTCAGCAATCTCACACCCGCGAGATCAAGACTATTTAAGCTTATAGGACAAGGAGGTGCAAGAGGTGGAGCTGCAGCGGCAAAAGCATATATGGTGGCTAACTTGCGCAAATGAGAGCGAGAAGAGAAGCAACGGAACGGACGTCATCTAGCAATGACCAAGAAGAGGTCCTGAACACCTACTTACGTCATCCATAACACAGACCGTGTTCACTTCCCGGACTCCGCCGAGAAGAGACCATCACGGCTACTCACGCAGTTGATGTATTTTAATTGGGTCAAGTGACAAGTTATCTACAACCGGACATTAACAAATTCCCATCTGCCTCATAACCGCGGGCACGGCTTTCGAAAGATAATACCCTGCAGGGGTGTCCCAACTTAGCCCATCATAAGCTCTCACGGTCAACGAAGGATAAACCTTCTCCCGGAAAGACCCGATCAGTCTCGGAATCCCGGTTTACAAGACATCTCGACAATGGTAAAACAAGACCAGCAAAGCCGCCCGGATGTGCCAACAAATCCCGATAGGAGCTGCACATATCTCGTTCTCAGGGCACACCGGATTGTCCAAGCTTCCGATAGGCCAGTCCAGAGTTGCCCCTGGTGGCCACCGGCGACTGACAGTTTGGACCAATACTCAGAGGAGCACTGGCCCGGGGGTTTAAAATAAAGATGACCCTCGGGCTCTAGAAAACCCGGGGGAAAAAGGTATAGGTCGCAAATGGTAAAACCAAGGTTGGGCCTTGCTGGAGGAGTTTTATTCAAGGTGAACTGTCAAGGGGGTCCCATAAATCACCCGACCGCGTAAGGAACGCAAACTCAAGGAACACAATCCCGGTATAACAGTAACTAGGGCGGCTAGAGTGGAACAAATCACCAGGCATAAGGCCGAGCCTTCCACCCTTTACCAAAATATATATAGATGCATTAATTAAATAAGGGATATTGTGATATCCCAACATATCCATGTTCCGACATGGAACAAACTTCAACTTCACCTGCAACTAGCAACGCTATAAGAGGGGCTGAGGAAAAGCGGTAACATAGCCAAACAACGGTTTGCTAGGAAAGGATGGTTAGGGCTGACATGGCTAAAATGGGAGACATGATATAGCAAGTGATAGGTAGCGAGCATGGTAATAGAGCGAACAACTAGCATTGCAAAGATAGAAGTGATTTCGAGGGGTGGTCATCTTGCCTGCAAGATTCTCAGAGTTGTCGAAAGCTTGATCCTCGTAAGCGTACTCGACAGGTTCCTCGTTCACGAACTCGTCTCCCGGCTCTACCCAAGACAAGAACACAAACAAATGGAACCACAATCAACAACGAGAAATGCACAAGCAACATGATGCAAGACATGTATGATATGCAAGATATGATATGCGATGCGTATGCGTGCTTCGGAAGGAAAATGATGAACATGGCAGTAACTTGGCAAACCAAGCATTCCACTGGAAAGATGAGATGATTTCGGTCGAGATCGATATAAAGATCACCGGAATCGGATGCACGGTTTGCAAATGGCAAGCAAAACAAGAATGACACGAATCTGCGATAAACAGCAAGATAGCACCTAAAATGCAACAAGCAACAAGGCTACAGCACCCCAACATAGCAACAGAGCACATGGCAGTAATCTACAGGAGATGCTTGACAAAAGATGAACACTGAGCTACGGCTAGGTCACAACATATCAAGCTCAAACAAGCATGGAAAAAGTGCAAAAGATTACAGGTTCACAGACTTGGTGAAAAACTGGACATGGCAGAAAACAGCATCAGGTAGCAATGTTCAGAGCATGAAATCAACATGCTACAGAAACTTAACATAGCAAAACAGAGCATGGTAGTGTTCTACTAAATGCACATGACAAAAGTTCCTTACTGACCATAAGCCAAAAAGGAACAGAAGATATGATGGCAAGCATATAAACATAGCAAGTTTCGTTATCAGGTTTCAGACTTAGCAGAAAACAGAGCATGGCAGAAATATTAATATGTAGGCCTCTTTGTGAGCTTGATGCACTCACTACAGAGCAATTCAAGACAAACCAAGCATACCTACAGCAAGATGGCATGTTTATGAAGCTATCCATGGAAAGAACAATTGCATAGCATGTATGGATCAACTACAATAAGCTTGGCAAAAATGCATATCATGTTAAGAATCTGCCAGAAATATTTTATAGCAAAAGTAGAGCAAGATTGAGTCATGCTATGTTACTTTAAAATTGAAAACAATTCCAGGAATGGATCACTTACAACTATAGCTACAAAACATGCTTAATGAACATCTCCAAAATATGCATGGATCTCTCTGTAGCATCAAGTTTACATGGTAACAAAGTTACAGCAGACGAGGACTTTGAGAAAACACTAAGTCCCTGAAATCAGAAATATTACGGGACCTACTTTGCATGCTTGTGCTAGTCACCACAAAGATCACAAAAATACATGGACTACACCACTGGAAAGATGGCATGGCATACTTCAAAACACATGTAGAGCTCATGCTCAAAAGATGCACAAATTAAATGATACAAAAATGACAAATCTCCAAGTTCTGCTAAGAACAAGAGAATAACAGCAACTAGCCCTCTTCCAACGAACATTTGGGCATCAATATGACCTCTAATGAATATGGTGCGATTGAACAAAATGAAGAGCATCACGAGACGAACAATTTGACATATTATACGCGCGAATCAGAGCTACAGGCACAAAGTTATCGCATCGGGAACAGGAGCACTTGCTGAGAAAATTTAGGGACTTGAAGATTTTGAGGTCGCGAGAAAGTCAACTCTACCGAGATCTGGATCGGGAAGCTACAGGAGCTCGAGGAGCTCGGGCTCGGGCTCGTCCTCGGCCTCGTCGGCGGCGGCCGGAGGAGAGGGAAGGAGGCGGCGGCGGCGGGCGCTCGTGGGAGGAGGAGGAGGAGGCCGGCGGGGTCGCCCGCGGCGGCTCGCCGGAGCCGGCGTGG